>NW_009914734.1:9550-62605 GCF_000696875.1 Nestor notabilis
TTCATCTGATACATTTGCATGTTCTCTCAAATGTCGCTTCTTTTGGTATATGTTGGGGTACCAGCAGGGATCTAGAGTTCCAGAGTATCCAGTGCATTTTGAAGGCTTTCCTCCAACTTCAGCAAGGCACAAAGGTTTGCTTGAATGTCCAACCTGCCAGAAGCTTTTGCCTCACTCAGCTGTTTCTCACTTTCTGTCCTCTGATGGAAAATTACAGAGGAATGTCAAGCTGCCTGGTCTAAATGTGGGGCATTTCTGAGATTCCCATTTGGAATCTGATGTTAAATGAGACATGAATGGACACAGTGTTTATTGCCATGTAGTCACGAGTTCATTATCTCTGCTGCACTTGGACATGCCATGGGCAAGAAGCTTCTAGGAGATACACCAGTGTTGAGAAGACCTATCCTGCATCTCTCTTTTCTGATCGTCCAAGTGGTTGGTGTTCTTCCTACATCAGATTTTAGGACAAAAACTGGGAGATGTACTCTATTTTACTTATTTCCTGTCCAAGGTTTTTATTTTCTGTGTGTGTTGCTAATGGTTATAGCAGGAATAGAAAAAAATGTTCTTTATTTCAGCCCATCTTCCTGTTCAAATAATATTTATGTCATGACATTTTTTATTTTTTTTTCTGTATTTTCAGTGTCTACTCACTGGTCTCTCCAAAGGCCAACTTATAATGAATTTTAAAGAAAAGGAAGTTTCTGTAAATTTGGTGTGAACCAAAAACTACACAAAGGGAAGAATCCAAATGAGATTTTCACTTTGCCCCACCTGAAGGAGCAACAGTCTGTGAATCTCATTTGGGAATAGCCACATGGCCAGTCAGCACATATACACCAGTCCACTAATCAACATACACACAGCTCCTACCTGGCTTCTGTGGATGCTGCTTTGTGCTCCTTAGGGATCAAAAGAGAGCAGGAGGGATGCTTAAAGCTGTTGAGGCATGGGAAGTTTAGAGACAAAAGATGCGTGCTATTTGACCCCATATGTGCAATGGAAGGTGCTTTGGAGATGCATCTTATAAAAGATGGATCTTTGTGTTGTACTCTGGTTACTGCAGCTGCTTAGCAGGCAGCATCATGGGAATAGGTATCCCCACTAATATACTTGGCTGTTCAGTGTGTAGCGACTGCCTGACTTGTCAGACTTTATAGCTGGGGCAACAGGGGATGTCTGACAGAGGTATTGTGATCAATCTCTTTAAAACAAAAAGAAGAAAGGACTGTATCACAGAGGAAGCTACTGAACTGAAGAAATTTCATGCTCAGTATGTGGAAATTCTCTAATCAATGTAAGCTACAAGACCTCTTCCTACCCATCATTTAAAATCTGACTAAAACACACCAAAAAAGCTTTAACATAGTTAATTGAACCAAAGCATAAGCATATCACTGTGCACATTTGCACACAGTAGCAATGAAGTTCCATCTTTACTCATGCTTCGTATCTCCTGCATACTAGAAGCCACTGGTCAGAGCCTACTGGATCAGAGAGCAAACACTGTTGACACATGAGGCTCCAAAGCATGAAGTCGGCCAAAGCCCAGGCTTTACACATAGGTGAGATGCAGGCTCTGCTGCAGGGAGTGCAGGAGGTGAACCAGCTGTGTGATTGGACTGACTGGGGTGTGAGACATGACAAGCTGGACTGTGCTAACACTTAAGCAAAGGGTAATGACCTGGAAGTGCACCCATGATAGTTGAATGTCTGCCGATGAGACAGTGAAAACTGGATTCCTAATATACTACTGGCGTATGCTTTATTAACTTGGTTTATTATAGTGATATCCAGGAGTCAAACAAAACAGGGCATCCCAACTGCAGTGCTAACAGAGGTTAATAGAAACTTTCTGTCCAGATGAGCCTGTAATTGGCACAGACAAGGCATGTGAAAGGTCAGAGCAAAGAGCGATATAATGTTTTGTTCTTCAGAGCCCCGGGAAGAGCTGTGTTTCTCCACTTCCCTATGGCTCTCACTCCACAGAATAATAATAAAAAAAAAGAACAGTTTCTATGTAGCTGTATGAAATTATACTGGGTCTCTAAAGAATTTAGGGTTTGACAAGCTGGTGTTGCCAATTGGGTTTCCATGTCAAGCATTTATGTAGAAGACGTGCCAGATTTCACACAGGTGGAAGTGCATGGCTCTGTACATGAATGCACATATAGAAGATGGCCTCTTCCTCCCTGCCTAAGGTATGCAGTGCCTTGAATGGTTAAAATGTCTGCTTTATTTCTGCTGTCAGCTGGAGTTATACCTGAAAGGGATGGCAGCTTAGCTTGTAAGACCTGGAAGGTGACAGTCTCCAACTACCACGAATCAGAACAGAGCATTTTAGGGTAAAATGTTAGTGTTCACAAGCAGCTGAGTTGTCCATGCAGCACAGGCATTTGAAAAGCACTAGTCCCAACAACCTCTGCAGGCTAAACTAGTCTTTTATCACTTAGATCCTTCAATGCAGCTTTATATCCCTGCCATTAGAGCTTATCTTTCATTTGCCTGCTCAATTCAAGCATCTCCCCTCTGTCTGTGAGCTTTACCAAGTTCCCTGTTTACCTTAACTTGGCTAATGCAGAAGCTATCCAAGGCTGACTATAGAACTGCCAGTAAAATGATGGGATTTGTGTGATACTTTCACTGTCCCATTACAGTTTTCTTTCTCTGGCATAACACAGCTAATGTGTGAGCTATATAAGGTTGACTAGAGATCTGCCATTAAAATGTGGGATTTGACTGATACTTCCGTTATCCCTTTACAGATTCCTTCCTCCATCTTAATTTTTGTTACCAGTAGGTATCCCATGCCCAGGGAAGTGCTGTGTGTGAATATCCAGATAAGAATCAGCTGTAGCTGCACTGATTACTTCCTTAATAGCTGTCTGCTTGCAGAAGGAGGAGGTAGCAGAGAAGACATAACATTCATTGCTGCTGAGATCCATGCCATCTTCACAGCTACTTCAGCAAGGATGCAATAAGCAAATGTATGGCTAGCCCTGAGCAAGAAAACAGTGAGAAGCAGCTCATCCCCTCACCATGCTGTAGACCAGCAATGGAAAGGAGAGCAGGTGCCCCTAGGTGCAAACTCACTTGCCTAGTGCTACTTAGCAAGCCGTTGGCAGGACTGGGAAATGAGCCCCCACACTGCGTTCAGAGGCTCTTCAGCAAGTGATCAGGGCATAAGTGGCTCACCATGGAAAAGGTGTTTGTCATGGTCCCACTGTCAAAGCCTGCAAACAATTCAGAAATGGCTCTCCAGCAGTGAAGTGCTTGGCTCTAGAGGGGAAAATCAGTTATTCACACCTAGGCCTGGATCCAAAAGTCAGGATCTGTCATTAGGATTGCCAATAGTACTGGGGCATGTGCCTTCAACCAGAGTTACACAGCACACAGGCAGCCCTCCAGATGGGTCCTGATGTTTTTTTTCCACAGTCAACACCATGAAACTTTTGCAATGTCAAGCTCTAGTGGTGAAGTGCATCCACGTGCTATAAACTTTTATAGTGGACAGATTCTGTGCATCCCTAGAGGCTGCTTGTCCTCTTTTGCCTGACACGTCACTTGAAGAAAGGAGGCCAGAGACTTTTCTCTAAGTCAGTGTGTTCTTGGAGAGCAAAAGCACATGCAAAGGGACTAAATCAGCCTCTTCTTCCAACATGGAGGTCAAAGGAAGCCTGTCAATATGTGCTTGCTGTTTGAGCCTGGCATGTTGATGCCTTCATTGACCAGTTTGTGTTACATTCAAGTAGGTACCTAGCAGCAAAGATTCACAAATGTTTTACTCCTTTCCCCACTGGCTTCCTTATTGCTGAGGCAGCAATTCATCTGATCTCTCTGGACTCTGTCTGGATGCCTCATCAGCTGCTTGTCATGGCCCAGTCTGAACTCTGCCTTCCCCTTCTGCCTGTCCCAGAGGCACCTCCCACTCCAGCAGGGTCCTACCAGCAGGGCAGTTACGGCACAGTCCATTCTTCCATCTGCTCACTGCACGACTGGTGTTGTCTCCTAACTCAGCCTGCTTCCCCAGACTCTTCCTCTGACACCAAAGCAGACCTTTACCTCAAGCTGGCCTGCCACTGCTCTTTCTCTCTGAATGGGGAACAGACCCATTACCCTCACCTCTAAAGACCTTCCAGTTTAACCCAGATATGCATTTCCAGGTATGTTAACTTTTCACACCCAATTCCCTGGCCTGGCACTATTTTTGGAAGAACAAGAATTTTGGTAATGTCAAAATATTTTAATTTGGGGTCAGTCTGCTTTCAAATTGCATCTGATTATGTTACCATATGTCATCTTTCTAAAAGCATTGGACTTTTAACAGGAGTGCATATGCCATGACTACAGCCACCACAGGTGTCCTGTGATTCTATTAGCCACAGTACACCATGGGCAGCATAAATTCAAGGAGGAAGAACGAGGTTCATATTGGATAATGTGAAAAAACTGTAAGGTTGTGGACCTGGACTGTTAACATCATTCTAACAAACACTGGAACTTGGAAAAAGCAGACACAAAGCGAAATATTTTTGTGGGTTTTAATTTTTTCCTTGGAAAATGTTAGCAAAATGGAAATTTACAAGAAAAATCACTATGCTGAAACCCACATTCTCATCTTAAAAACACTTGTAAGGCGAATTCATACCTAACTTCAGCTTGGAGATGCCTCATAGCTACGCCTTGTGGTATCCACTTACAACCATGTTTAGTTGGAGGCTTTCAGGAGTGCAAGATGACTTGCACTCTTGTGGTTTGATCTTTATGTTTTCTCATCTCTCTGCTCCAGGCTCCCTGACTCCACTGAAATCTGGAGTTGGGCTTCTGTTAGTAATCCTCCAAGACTGCCTTTTCATCCCTCAAAATTTGCCATGGGTGACTTTGTCCACTTCAGATGCCTTCTTTATGCAGGCAACTCATTCCTGCATCTTTCTTGCAAACAGACCTCTTTCCTTCTCCCCATATTTTAACAACTTGTGTAGAGACAAATAGCTTTCTTATCCTGAGCTGCAGCATTGCCTCTGTTCTGCACCATGAAGGGCATCCTTTTTCCTGTTTATAGCTTTTCTCTTCTCTCCACATTTACACAACAACATAACTGCCTAGAAATCAGCAGCACTTCTGTTCTGGTCAAATTATTCATCCAGCCACCCAGACTTGTTTATGCTGAATTAAGCACACATAAAGGATATTCCCTGTCAGAGCTGCCTTCTGGAAGGCTGGACGACACCAAGTAACCTGTGGTGCCTTCCACTCCTCTGCAATCAAAAGGGGTCCTCAGTTTTTCAGACCCTTTGCCTCTTCAGACTTTCCTGTTGAAAGGACATGTATACTGAACAGTTGAGAAGTGAACACATTGATCTCTTCAGGATCATGATCTCTGGTGTTTTTAACTTCTGTGATTAAGAGTAACACTCTATTCCAGTGAACTTGGCATATTGTTTACTTCTGTAGCAATGCCTGGTGGTTTTCCTTTATTCTAGTGCTCCATTTCCACATGTGCAGGATATTGGCACAGGAGTCACTGCACACACAAAGTGATAGAAAAATGGATGTTGTGAGATGACTTGTCTGTCAGGAAAGAACTTAGCATGCTTAGTTGCTCCTGTCAGATGGCAATAAAAAATCCGCTTGCCTTAAATTTATTCACTCAGAATACAGTCGAGCAAGTCTATCACATGATGATGTGCTTATTTCAAAGTTTAGATGGTTTGTGGTGGAGGTGTTAAAACCATATAGCATCCATTTCTCCTGCTGCAGAATTAGTCCTCAGCCAAGACACTGAAGTTGGTTTGCCTCTGCATATTCTGGCAGACTCACTCAGGTGAGCACGAAGCAATAGCCAAAGCAGCTGCTTTAGGATGAGTGTTCTTTAACCAGGGAGTGGAGGGCTGAGTGAATTCCTCCCCCTCTCCATGCTGACTACCCTGTGTTTTGACTTCCTTCTTTCTCTTGCACTCTTATAATGCCCCCAGAGGCAAGGGTGCGGGTGACTGGAAATGTTAAAAGTCACCTGATAGGATGCTGCCTGACTTCCTTCTCTCTGCATAGCATAAGCTCTCCTCGCCTGGTGATAGTGGAAGCAATTCTGCAAGGCTTTGCTCTGCTCAGCAGACTGCAGTTTCCTGCAAATGCAAAACTGAAATCCATCTTCATGTCGCCTACTTACTGTCCAGGGGGCTTGTATGTCTTCTTGTCTTCTGTTTCTTTCCCAAAATCTCTCTTTTCAAAAGGAAGGTCTATTCTGCTGCTAGCAATGCATTCTGAGAGGTGTTACCCTGCTTTCTGTGTGTTGGCATTCATGTTCACATCCTTGATTAAAGGTAGGATCTCTTTGATACTGGTGTCTAAAATATTTTCTAGTCACTGTCTCTGCTTCTGTTTACCTGGAATGAATTCAATGTAAAGCTTTTACCAGGTATTTCTAAATTAAAGTCTGTAACAACATTTTAAGAGAGCTAAAGCAATACTGGTTTTCACACATAAACCACTTAATTTTGGTTTGATAACTAATTGAGAAAGTATTTCTAGCAAAGAATGAAAATTAAATAGGAATTCTAGTAGTTTCATTTGATGCTTGAATTTGCAGTTGCTTAAATAATGCAGGCTAAAGATGTGCATGTTTAGCACTCACACCTTCAGAATTGACAACCTGATAGATTTTTCCACTGTTGTTTGTGATCTATGGTTAAATAAGCTGAAGTGATTTCCAGGCACAAGTCTCAGTGGGGTTCCGCAGGATTTTTGCTTTTAAGACAATGCATCTTTTTTTTTTGAGTCTCAATTCTGCTGGTGACCAAGACAGCTATGAATTACAGTGCTTGTGTTAGCAAGGCATAAGGCATTGTCTTAAAGCAGCACCAATGGGACAAGAATCTGTAACTGAAGTATAAAAATCAAAAAGTCCTAAATACTTGTCTGTTTCTGTTACTTTGTTTTAAGGCACATGTCTGTTAAAAAGCCATGAGGAAAATTTCAAATGAAACATGATTTTAAGCTTACTGGCTTTAGTCATAAGACTTTAATAAGAAATTGATGTTCCCATGGTAGGGCACTTCTAGTCACAGTGCGATAGATGATGATAAGGAAATCTGATGATGATGAGGAGGAAATTTCCTTGTTGAATAGCACAATATGTGATACAGAAACATCCAGACATTACAGATATTCATGTATCTTGTCTGGATGATGCTAAAAGATGAAATGAAATATCAAGTCATGGAAATTTTACTTGATTTTTCTTTCTATACATGTAAGTCACCAATAACCAACATCTAAATTTTTGTGATAATCCGCAGAATCTGAGCATGTTTTGTATCACCTGAGAGGCAGAAACGTCTCTTTAAAATAAAAAAAGAAAAAAAGAAAAAAGAAAACCCCCCCAAAAAACATAGGGAAGAACAGCTGAAGCGTGAAAACATCGCAGTATGCTGAGACTAAGCACCTCCCTGTAGGACATCTGTGCAGCTACAGGCCCTTGTGTTCACTGAAGGAAATGTAAATGTCCCATGCTGTGCAAGAGTCCTTGCTGCCTGACACAAAGCCCTTCATATTTGCAGTCATAAAGGCTTATCATGATTGCTTTACTGATACGTTCTAGCACAATCTGGGACACAAAACTTATGACCAATTATCTGAAAGATAAATTTTTCCTCAGTTGTATCAGTAATATTGTTGGCATCATCATATAGCTTTGATAACATATCTGTGCTCAATATGAAGAGCAAGCAGTGAGACAGCTTAGTGCCAGTCTTATACCTTATTCCCGCTATGCCATCCGGTCTGTCCTGCATTAGCTGGAGGTTACAGGTATGATCTGCTTGTTCCCAAAGAACAGGTCTATATTACAAAGATGCATACTATTCTATAAGAAATTTTAATATTTCCTCTTTTTTTTCTCATAGAACTTAATAAATGAACTTTCTTCAGAGCAAAAGTTGTGCTATTTGAGAAGCTGAAATAAAAAACATGAGGATAAAATGTAGTCATATTTTTTAAGATTAGGAGGCATCATTATAATAACCTAATCAGAGTCCCTGACATAGATTTTGACCCAGTAGTTGCAACCTCAAGTTTTTTACCCAATTTCTGAGTAAGTAGATATGCTTTTCATAAACTCTCAGTTTTACCCTAAAAAACTTCTGAAGATGAAATCCAACATATTTGTACTTTTTCTCCTTCATACCGCTTCATTCTACCTTGGTCTGATATCAGGGTGGGCCAAAGAGAGAACCACAGGTTAGATCTAGCTTAGGAGGCACTTTGAGAAGGGAAGGAGTAACAGGTAGTATCCTGTGGGATAATGCTTTGAACTGTCAGCCCTCTTCTGTCACTGCTCCTGTGTCTTGTTACATGGTCACAAGCACCAGATCCAGAAATACAGCATGGACTAGTAAGTTACCGATCGACTCCTTTCCCTCTTCCTTACCTCTGACATAGCTGTTCTTTATTTCTACCTTATACAGATACCACAGCGTGTGAATCAGAGGAACGGTTGTTTCACAAACTCTTCTCCCAGTACAACCAGTTCATCAGGCCAGTGGAAAATGTGTCTGATCCTGTCACTGTGTATTTTGAAGTGGCCATTACCCAGCTTACAAATGTGGTAAGACTCCTTACAGAATACTGGTATGTTTTGAGGGTGACTGCAAACACACAAAATAGCTACAGCAGCAGATGTAATTGTGATGGTTGCACCTACAGCTCTCGTAGCTGACCTTGTCCTGTGCACACTTGTGTACATGCTGAGACCTTTGCTGTTCTTTCTGTCATCTGAGTTATTCCAGTTGCTCAAACGAGCAGTTCAAACTACACTAATTCATTTGCTTACTCTGGAGCATCAAATCCCCCCACTCTGGCAGCAGCCGCTGGCACCCAGAGCAGCAGTGCCAAAGTTCAAGTCCACTCTCCACAGGGCTAGCCCATGCCACAGTCACCTGGTTGTGTCTACACCGTGTAGCATGTGGCCTAGTTCTTCTATGGGCCCTGTGTCATTTCGCAGTGGTCCTGAGACATAGAATCTTCTTCATTTGCATGTTTTTTCAGTCTGTTTCAAAACAGAATGATTCAGGCTGGAAAAGACCTTAAAGATCATCCAGCTCCAACCCCTGCCATGGGCAGGGTCACCTTCCACTAGACCAGGTTGCTCCAAGCCCTGTCCAACCTGGCCTAGAGCACTGCCAGGGATAGGACCTCCACATCCTCCCTGGGGAACCCGCTGTGCAGCCTGCAGAGTGCTGTTTTAAAGTGCACTGCTGACCGTTGTGTGTTCTGGGGTGCACTGTGTACAAAAGTGAGTGTGTCTGAGATGACAGACCTGCTGGGTGCGGCAGAGGGACTTTGGAATATGCAAAACCTGACCTTAACCCTTGCTAAAGTCTGCTCTGTGAAGCAAATTATCCACAGAACAGATGCTGAGTTTTGATTAAAAGGTACCTAGTTGAGTCCAGGCAAACTGTGAGAAGCAACGTTCAACAGCAGCCGGGGAGCTAAGGATAAATGAGTGCACTGTAAATCCAGGAAAAAGTCAGTCAGAAAAGATCTGGTATAAGTTGATGTGAAGCTCTAGTGTCCTTTTTTATCAAATAAGTTGGCCATCTCAGGATGCTGTAACTGATTTATGGCGTGAAAACATATATTCCTGTGTTTCTTTCTAGGATGAAGTCAATCAGATTATGGAAACAAATGTGTGGCTAAGACATGTAAGTGACTGTATTGCATTTCTCATGCATTTTGCATGGATGCGATGACCTGTGTTACCTTACTTTGAAAGCTACATGTATAGAATAAGTTCTTGGTTTTGTAACAAGGATTTTAAAGCTATGACTAAGGAGAAGCTCTATTAACCAAAGCCACATTTGAAAAAATAATTTATTTATTCTTAATTCCAAGAAGCTACGTCTCCCATCCTTCCTGTGTTGTATATTTTCCTCCAATTTCATGATCATTGATTTATCTGTTAAATCTAGCTGGATGTACCTATTAAAGAGTGATTAAATATGCAGCTCTGCAGTACTAGGTCATCTCCATATTGAAGATTCCAACAAAAACGTTTATTGGGAAAAGAAACATGACTCCATTTTTCCTGATAGATTTAGCATTTACACATAGACAGAGATCCTTAGGGGACCTAAAATGACAAGAAAACCAAGCCAACTTCCACAAAAAACCAGTTTCCTTTAGGTACTGATTATGGTCCACACAAAGCTTTCTGTAAAAGATAATGTACTTTCCATCACGATCTTCAGGGTAGGCTGCAAGAGCATGGAGCATGACCCCATGACAGGGCACTGGACAGCAAGACAGGAGAGCCGCTGGGCATCCTTCACTGCCCCTGACTTGGTAATCCACTACCCCTGTGGAACCAATAATGTCTCCTGAGAGCAACCACCTGTTGGTATGCATACATACCTCCTTCCTCATTAGGACGCTGCTCTCCTTTGGTGCTGGCCTCCTTTACGCTCCAGGGTGTACTTTCAAGACAGCAACACCAAGGCCTGTATGTATTTCCTCTCTGCATCGGGGAGGTAACCTTGCACAGGTAAGGGTCTATACTGATGTAGCAAGACAGAGAAGACATCTCAGCATGGCAGCAATGGAAATCAGTCCTATCCCCTCACAGAGAAGTGAATACCAAATCAATATGAGTAATATTCACAAAAGTCCAGTGTTTCTCCAGGTCATGGCCTTGTCTTTCAGACCATTGTCCCTCTTTACACGTACTGCACTTCTAGTCTTTGCCATAGCCTGTCATTTTATAGGAAGATCTTAGAAACAGGTATTTGCTGATAATACAAGGGGGTTAAATTCTTTTCTGTTCTTTCAGATTTGGAATGACTACAAATTGCGATGGGATCCAAGAGAATATGACGGCATCGAATTTGTTCGGGTACCAGCAGATAAAATTTGGAAACCAGATATTGTCTTGTATAATAAGTATGATGACACTTTTCCATTTTACTCTTTCTCTCATATGTATCCTCTTGCAGTGTCCATGAAAGACATTCTACTTTCATAGTAATTTTCTTTTCTTTGCCTCATTTGTCTTTCTAGTGCTGTGGGAGATTTTCAAGTTGAAGGCAAGACCAAAGCCCTCCTTCGCTATGATGGAATGATCACCTGGACCCCACCAGCTATTTTTAAAAGCTCCTGTCCTATGGATATTACCTTTTTCCCATTTGATCATCAGAACTGTTCACTGAAATTTGGCTCATGGACCTATGACAAAGCCAAAATCGATCTCCTGATCATTGGATCCAAAGTAGACATGAATGACTTTTGGGAAAATAGTGAATGGGAAATAGTTGATGCTTCTGGCTACAAACATGACATCAAATATAACTGCTGTGAAGAGATCTACACAGACATAACATACTCCTTTTATATTCGAAGGTTGCCCATGTTTTACACTATAAATCTGATCATTCCCTGCCTTTTCATCTCATTCCTGACTGTGCTGGTTTTTTACCTGCCATCCGACTGCGGTGAGAAGGTGACTCTCTGCATCTCTGTGCTCCTTTCCCTGACTGTATTTTTACTGGTGATCACAGAAACAATCCCATCCACCTCATTAGTAATTCCTCTTGTAGGTGAATATTTACTCTTCACTATGATATTTGTGACTCTGTCAATCGTCATCACAGTGTTTGTCCTGAACATACATTACAGGACTCCAACAACACACACAATGCCCAAATGGGTAAAAACAGTCTTTCTTAACCTGCTCCCCAAAGTCCTATTGATGCAGAGGCCACTAGAACAGCAGAAGAAAAACTTGTTCAGAAAAAACAAGAAAGGATCATCCACTACGCCAGGCAAGTCAAAGCACAGCAAGCGCAAAGATACCAAATCACACAAGGAGCAGCGATGCAGTCACTGTGATAACACAACTGAACTTACTACCACCAAAAGAAGACGACTGAGCCATCCGTCACTGAAATGGATGGCAGAGCACATGGAGTACTCCCCAGAAGTGAAGGACGTCATTAGCAGCGTTCAGTTCATCGCGGAGAACATGAGATCTCAAAATGAAACCAAAGAGGTAAGGGAGGTAACCACCCAGCTGGGCACGGGGCCTCACTTCCAGCAGTGAAAACATGATCTAACATGGCATCCCAGAAGAACTAGAGTTGTTGGGTATAGAGAAAAAAATGTTTTGACCTGTGAATGGGTCAGTTTCCTACAGAAAGGAAGAAAATAAATCATCCATTGGGGAGAGAACAAGAAAAGTGATGTCATTTGTTCCTCTTCTGTCCCCAGTGGATAATTTAGACGAGACAGTTTCAGATTAGATATGAGGCTCACCCTTCAAAGGAAAAGAAGAGGAACATCAGCCTGTTGTGGCCATGAGGAATGAACTCTGATCAGCAGTGATTCAGGCAGAACTGATCCTACCACAGGGCAGGGGATAGACTAGACAGGATGTTTCAAGGTCTCTTCCACCCCTGCTTCTGTAGATCCTCAGAAGCAACCTCTTCCACTGCTTACCAACTGCTCAGTCCTGGTAAGCAGAGACATCTCCATACTAAGCGTGCTTTTTGCCAAGAGGGTGCTTTTCTATGTTTATAATGGAACAAGCAAATTTTGGGAACTGCATTTTAAAAAACAGGGCTTGTCTAGCAGTGCCGTGGTTCATCTGGAGAAGAAGTATTCTCAAACAGTGATAAATCTCATAAAGATATTCCTTTCAGAATGCTGTTGTCTGTACTTTGTTTCAGTCTGGTGTGTTCTGATATTTTTAGTGATTTAACTGATTGTGGCTTCTGCAATATAGTATTTTCTGCTCTGACAAACATACACTGAAATTAAAGTTGAGTTTTGGGGGAAGACAGCTGAATAAAACAGACAACAGATGAACAAAGACAGACTAAAAAAGAGAGGGGTTTAAAAATGAAACATGACGTTTGAACTAATAGATTTGCTTGTGTGAGGTTATAGATCTTTCATCCTAACTGGGATTACTGTCATAAAAGATGATATACATTGGAATTTAGAGAATTCAGGGGCCACATCCTCAGGTGTAAACACAAGCAACTAAAAGAGGCTCCAAAAAAGAGTATCTGACATCCCTTACACCCAGGCCTTACAAGGAATAGGAATTATCTGACACTTCAATATGTTTTTAAAAAGTGTTTAGAATCTCATGAAACATTTATCTTTGATCTGTCACAAAATGTTTGCTTTTCGTTTTGAAGATTTCTAAATGCCCTATGATGGCAAAATTCATTTCAGAAGTAAATACTGATGTATTTGTGCTGAAAAACACAAATACTTTGTGAGGGAAATGCTGAAAAGTATTCTATCAGAATACTTTGTTGAAATCAGCACGAATTCATGCAACTTCTGTGCAACAAAAAAAGCTGGGTTTTTTTCTCCTTTTTGTGTCCTGCAGAGGAAGTTTAATTTGTAAAAAAAAAGTCCATAAGTTTCTGAATAAAGTGCTAACGTTAAGGCCTGGTGACTGAATTCACAGGATGAGTGGGCGGTACATGCCAGCCCAAAGCAAAAGACAATAATCTGTCAGCACAGAGGAGGATGAGGATTGAGCTAAACCTTGCTGGTACCTATGCCCTTAATGCTTTGCTTGACCTCAACATTTTAGCCCTGCTCTCACTGTCACACCAGCTGCATAAAACATGTACCGTATTCAGCTCCAAAAGAGAGGCTTTGCATGAGGCATCCAAATAACATGCCACTTTGATTATACAGCTCATGATATGTCTTCCATTGGCACTTCTTCTGATTTGCATTTTGCAAATCTCTCCTGCCACATGAAATCATATTCTAAAGTCTCGTGTGTGCATCAGCAGCTCTATCTTACCTTCCAAAACATATTAGGGATGGGAAAAATATTTGAGAAAAATCTTCTCTTTGGGGAAAAGACGGAGTTTGTTCTCAGGAGAGCACCAAGGAAGTGATTCTGCAGGCTTCTTCTGCTTTGGGCAGACATACAAAGCCATATGGGTGTTATCACGCACTAGTCCTGTACAGATAAAAATGCTTTAAAAATTGTGGCAATGTTTACAGCAGTTGATGTTCCTGATGCATTTTCTTTCACAAGAAGTACAGCAGCAGGCTCTTGGAGAAGAGCATCAAGAAACTGGGAAAACAAGAGCAAGATCCCTCAGCAGAGAGCTCTTAACCAGTCAATAGTTTTCTATGAGTGAATGTTCTGATGCAGCAGTCCTTGTATACAAGTACAGTTTAAAGGACAGCAGCTTCATTGAATGTACTTCTAAGGTGTACCTCAGACATACAAAATCCACTCTGGCCTGCTTAGCACATTACACATTGCTCAATCAGGACCCCTGCCTTGCTATAGTCTATGTCATCAGCTGTCCAGTTTGCTGAAGTCAGTGGGGCTTGGTTGCAGTGACAGTGTGCCAAATGAGGCCAGAATAGCAAACTCTTGTGTGTGCTGTCAGGATAAATACTATGACAGGATCTACTGATGTGCAGCTATGGTGCCTGCTGCTAAACCACCCCACTCTGCATCCACCACATGATCAGGCCCTATTTGTTAATGTCAGCATCACTCCCATAGTTTGTCAACAGACTTGAATATTTAGAAAAACACACTAGGATAGTGCTGGATGTTCTCAGCCAGGAGTGGTAAATACCATTAGAAAATCAGCTCCCACTAAAGACACATAAAACTGCAGCAACTATAAGCACAACAATCAACATTCTTGAATACATATATGTTCTTCCTCACGTTCAAAAGCAAAAGGGACATTTCTATTGCATAATATCATATAATCATTGAATGGTTAGGGTTGGAAAGGACCTTAAGATCATCTAGTTCCAATCCCCCCGCCATGGGCAGGGACACCTCACACTAGACCATGTCGCCCAAGACTCTGCCCAGCCTGGCCTTGAACACTGCCAGGATTGGAGCATTTACCACTTCTTTAGGCAAAACTTGCAATTGCATGTTACGTTACATGTAGTTTATACTTTTTATTCTTTTTCTTTTGCAGGTGGAAGATGATTGGAAATACGTAGCAATGGTGATAGACAGAGTATTTCTCTGGGTGTTTATAATCATCTGTGTGTTTGGGACTGCAGGGCTCTTCATCCAGCCGCTAATAGCAGATATGTAACTTGGCCCACTGCTTTTAATCCACTTCTGTTCTTGGTTCATTTTCAGTTTGGAACTGTTTGCTGTATATCTCTCCTATTACATAACCCCTCTCCTCATCACCTCCTCAGCATCCAGCCACAGCAGAAAGAAGGAGAGGGAAGGGTCCACTGGGAAAGCAAACAACTCAAGACAGAATGAGAAGAGGACTGAAAATGGGAGATGAGCATGGGGTCTTTCCACGGTGGAACGCCTGGGATTTTTAGAGTGCTTGCCTGTCTTTCCCTCAGTGAGATCATCAATAACAATCACACTGAGGGTCAGAGGAGCCGAATGAAGTTATCGAGCTTTTCCCTTGGTTTCAGAACAGGGTCCACTAGATCAGCTCTGGCACTTCTGAGTGCATTGCCCAAAGAGGACTCTACCTAGCTTCATTTTTCTCTCCTGATCATAACTCGTCCTCAATTTCGAGTTAATTTACATTTTCCCTCTATTTCTCTTCTTGTACAACAACTAGTCTTTTGGTATGGCACTTAGATGAGCTACTACAGTCCTACTGACTGGGCCAGTGCTCTTTATCCTATTCTCATTTCAGGGCAGCCAGTAAAAGTACAAAAAAAACAATCCCTTCACACTGTCACATTTTCAATACAACCTAAAATAAGGGCTCCCCATCTTCCGCAATGTATGTCCACAAATGAGGGTCCCAGATCAACAAAGCATGTGTTTATACTTATGTTTGAAGTCAGGCAGGTCTTACGCACTTAATCATAGTTGAAGACAAACTGACTTAGTATTAGAATGTGGTTACTGTGTAAGGCAACCACATTTGAAATCTACATGCTTCTGTGACATTTGAAATCCTGCTACTCTGCATGCAACCAACGTGCCCCTTTACTTCACAATACCGAGTACCAAGAGTTTGGAGAGCTTCAGTAGGATTTCCAAGCTGCATTTCTCTCACCATGTTAACAGTGGTCCCAGTCCACAGGCTCTGTTCTGACAACCCTTGCGACTCAAGCTCAGGTATAAAACCAGCAGGGAAGGGTTTGTCTCTGAGTAACTACTCATCACAAACAGAATTGGCTTGATAGCACTGGATTGATTTGAGTTTTAGGAACCCAAGACCAACTTGGATTACACACATCCCAGCAGGAGAAGGCTGGCTATCCTGAATCCTATGCAAAGCATAGAATCATAGAATCCTATGCATGTTGGTCTGAACAGCTGTTCAGCAATTTTCCATTTGCTGGCTTCTCATGGGTCAGTGCTGTGTGTGCAAACCTGTAACTGTAGGGGCATCTCCTTTGGGTCTGAGATTGCTGCTGTGTAACCAGGTTCCCCATCCCACTGCACTTAATCCTGAAATACTGTAGATGCACACTTTATGTGTTTCTATTCTATGTGGACAGTTTACCCTCAGATCTGTCTAGGTTCCCTCTGTCTGTTTAGGTCCTTGTTGAGTTTGTACTGAAGGATCCTTCTCTAAAAGGCACCATTTCAATTAAAGCGAATGGCTTTGAGAGTAAAAAGCCCTTCTTTGTTATAGAAGGCTCTAAATTTAACTGTCTGGTGTCTGTACAGTGTTTTCAGTGTCTGCCATGTATCAGTCTCTGCTTTGAACGTCACCAGTCCTTGGAAAGTATGACTCTGTTCCTGAAGTCCCTGGCTGGCCTTTTACTCTTTTTCTATGCTCCATAATAATGAGAATAAACTGAATAAGTGTACATGTTAGAGATAAAGATGGAATGAAAATAATGTAACTGTCTTAATCCAGTAGTTGAAATATGTAAAGTCATGATTTTCTAGAAGAAAACCGTATTTTCTGTAATCCCCCTTAATGGTGCATAATTATGCAGCAACTGACAGACAGATATATGAACAAGCATGGTTTGTTTTGTCAGCCTGTCGATTAAATATTAATCCTGGGATAGAATTTCTTGAAGAATTTGTATTTTTAAAAAACTCCCTGTTTTATGATGTGTTTAGAGATGCTACTAAATGATATTCGCTCTTTAATCAGAAAGGAGGGGAGGCGAAAAAAAGGAATTTGAAGAGGAGAGCTGCATTCTGAGCCCGAAAGCTTCATGTTTACAGGAAAAACATCTGGCTGCCAGCATTCCTTGTTGCAGTCTATGATCATATGAACAATGACAGTTCTGCGGCTGAAGGTGTACTGCATTGGTGTATTAGGCATGACAGCTACTACTCCACAGCCAGTAAGATGACTTTAGCAAAATCCTTGGCTTTTTGTCAAAGCATTCACAATTGCACAGGCTCCAGTTAGGAGGCCTCAATGCCCCAGCACCAGTTCCCTGGCTTTGTCATTTACAGTACTACACATCACTCTGGCTTGCCTTTGGACCTCAGAGGGTTTGGACAGTGTAGCTCATCAGCCTGGTATCCTAAGAAAGTAAGATTTACAAAGTCATGTTCTGTCTCTTTCTGAGTGTACTGTTTCCTCTTCCTTCACACCAGCCGGTGATTTTTTTGATCCTTCTTTTGCCATTTTCAGCTGTGTTTGGCACACTCAAGACTGGGAGCCTTGCATACTCCTGTCAGCTCTGTGAAAGTGGCTGATTGAAGAGAGAGAGTGGGGGTGAGTGACACAATAAGCATCTCACCTTGGAGAAACCTGTAGTAGAGGCCTATTTCTGAGCTGACATAGAACCCACATAAAAGCAACATTTTTGCTTGTCTCAACTCTCGCTGGGGAACCTTCTAACTGAAATACCAAAAGAAGTTTCAACAAGAGCTGGTGCCAACCCAGAAACTGAGTTGGGTCACATGCCACTCACAGCCACAGAAAATGTACTCGTGCTAATTGCAGGACACAGAATCTACTTTCACACCACTGGCTCCAAAGCCACATAACAACACGCCTTATTACATCTCCTAGTAACAAGTATAGCACTGGCAGCAAGAAATCTCCTTTCCTTGAGAGTGATGGCATCTATGAATTAATTTTAAAATCACAGAAGTAGTTCAACAACTCGACCAGCAAATTGCGTTCTCTTCCCAAGGAAGACCAGTTTCCCACTTTCCCCCCACTAAAAGGCCCAGAGGAGTTTGTGATGTTTGTCCCTCTGTGAATGCTGATACACATGGTCCTGCAAAGCAGTGCTACAGTCAATGCAAACCAGTGCCCAGAAATCAGGGCAGCACATGTTGAGGCAGTAGTAAGGCAGAGGGTTGCTCAGGGTTTTTAAGACCTGCAATTTGCAGTGTTGTCATCCACAGGCAGATAGAGCACATGGAGCAGAGGGAGGGAGCAAAGGACTATCTGCCCCAGTGTCCTCCCTGGTTGTGTTTTTTAGTGGCAGGCCAGGTTGTGGGACATGCTGAATGCTTCCCCAAGACCTCTTTGCCACATTTACAGGCCAGTGCAATAAGGTTCAGGTAAGCTCAGAAACAGTCAGCACAAGGAAATAATGAGCAGCAAGACTGCAATGTTGCAGTCACAGATGCAGTCCTAGGAAGGCCAGAGACCAAAAGCCATACGTGAGCAGAGTTCATACATCTCCCACTCCAAGTGCCTGAGTGCTGCTGACCTTTATGAGCAGAAGCCAGAAAAAGCATCTTGGCATCAGACACAGCCATGTGTTGCCTGCAGGTGGGCAACAAAAGTGTTGCAAGGTGACTACAGGAGTGTCTGCCGGCTAAACACCCAAAGCACTTGCCCAGCAGAGGATTTTGTCATCTGCCATGGCTAGCAGGCAGACCCCTTGCAGGCATACTCAGAGGGACAGCCTATCATTAATAATTCCAAGAGTCTATAAATGCTGGAAGGAAGAGCTTCCTGTCTGTTTGCCTATGGATGTTTCACAGTACTGGCTGGGGGAACAAACTGTCTTATTGCAAGAAGAGGTGAGCAGCTGGTGGTAAGGTCAGTGTGTAAGAGATTTATGCCAGTGACTTATATTAAGGCATCTATTGCCTGTATATGAGAAACTAAATGGGCCTGTTCTAGGTTCCTGCAATATAAAAACCAGATTTAAGTGCTCCCTCCTCAAACTGACACACAGAACTAAAATGACTTTTCAAGAACGCTGACAACTGTCTCTGTTCAAATCAATTTGAGACAAGCCTTTTAAAATTGGCTGTAGTCTAGACTTCTTGGCAACAAAAAGGCAACAGAGCCCAGCATATGAGCACACTCACCCCAAGAATCATTTAATAAATACATCTTTATTAATAGCAATTGCACAAGTGAACAGAACTTTCTGTAGTGACACAACAAGATGGGATTGTATTAACTCACAGGGGTCTGGTGCGCACACATAATCCAGGCATCAGAATACCAGCATGTACTTCTAACACCTTCTAACCTCCATCCCTAGGGAGAAAGTTTCAAGGCTAGCTAAAACTTTAACACCAGATTCACATTTAGATTGTTGAAAACTGGATCTCCATGTCCCTTGTTAACCTTGAAAACTTTTGCAAGGTCTGAATGGGATTTTCTAAAGCACTCCACATTGGCCTGAACACTACCCCAGCAGATATGGTGAGAGAAACCTTTGTGATTCCTGTCAGGTCTCACACTTTTAAGAACTGTTTCTAATCATGCAGAAGAATCCCATTTATATGAATCAAAGGAAATTCTGGATTGCTTGGAGACATAAACACGCCAAACCCCAAAGATGTATCTTCCCGGTAGCTGGCCCACCCCACAGCTCTCAGGAGAAACTCAGCTTCTGCACCAACCACAAGTTTCATTTGATGGAAACATTGTCTGCAGTTTCCTGTCTGCAACTGAACTGTTCAGGAAGTTCACTATTGCCTTGTAGAGTAGTGTAGCCACCTTTCTCCATGCAACATGCCTCAGGTATCTTCCACTTGTCCTGTGAACAAGCAGGTACAGGAATCATAGTTCCTAAAAATGCAGATCATGGGGAAAATCCTTACTTGTTCAGCCTTTTGGTATATTATAGACCAGCAGGCAAAATTGCAGATCTGAAAAGAGGGAAACACATCGTAGCTTCTTGATGGCCAAGAGGAGAGATGAAGTGTGCATGCCAGAAAGGCTGGTAGCATCTGGGCAGAGTGATAAGTTCTGCCACTGTAGAGCTGATCCTGCAGCAAGGCGAGGCCACAAAGTCAAGGTTTCAAACATCCCACCTAAAAGGTGTTTGTACTTTTTCTGATCCATATGCTATGCCATTGCCAGTTCTGACACATGCACAAAGCAAGCTGTAGAGATGTTGTGCTTTTGTAGATAAACTGACTACTGATTTGTGTTCCTACTATAACTTCTTTTATGAAGTAGCATTTTAACTGGCAGATCTGCCTTATAAGTATAATCGTGCCACAAATACTATTTTAAATTTTAACTAATAATCTTGGCTTTTATTGTAATATAACTCATCTACTAGTAAAATACTTACAACCCATCTGTGCAACCCCAGTTCACCTTAGGACTCAACTCTGCACTAATCCCTTCTCTGGTCTCAGCCAAATCTGTAACTGGTAGGGTTGTAGGAAGATAGAAAACACCAGCTGATGCCTGCTGTTACCATCACCTTCCCTCGTTCTTGCTGTTGCTTCCCATGCTGTACAGTAGAGACCAAGCTCAGAAGGCCCCACCACCCCTTGGCATTGTACTTGTTGTATGCTGCTGTGTGAGCATTTCCTACAAAGTGCTGTTCAGCCACATCTGTAACGCAGGGGTAAAGATGAGAACCGAACCTGTCACTGACACTACCAGAAATAACCACAGGAAAATACGATCCAGGACTTGAGCTACGTATTTCCAATCTTGGACAACCTGGGAAGGAGAGAGGGAGAACGAACAGAAACAGTAATGAGCCCAGTACTTTGTTGAAACTGCTATATATATTTCAGCTCCAAAAATCCGTTTTTAAAATGAGAAGTTGGTAGTGCGCTGCACCCTCAAACTGGTACGGATTGCCTTTTCGGCACCCATAGCTGTGAGTCACTCAAACCTCCAAAATAATCCCATCGTTTTACAGACATAGTAATCAGACGTCTTTTGGCCTGTCCGAAAGCTTTTAGCTAAGTGTGTATGTGAAAGTTTACAGACTCAAGCCTGAAGATGGCTTTAAAATTAACTCAGTTTCTTCTCACAGAACTGCATTTCCCTTGAAGTGCCAGGACTTGGCTCTAGTACAGTACTTCAATGCAGACAGTGCCTCTGGTACAAGAGGTCCCATTGGCTTGTGTTTTCCTAAGTCCTCTGTTGGCTCAGATTGTGTGCATTCAGGAAGGGGATTTTGCATTATGAGTGCTGGCACAACCCTGCACACACAAAACAGCTATTTATAAGAGCAATTAGAGGGACTTCTTCATTAAAAATTATTTCAGATTCAAGCAGAAAGCTTTAGTCATGAACACTATATGCTGGCATACTGCGTGTTTGATTTACTGTTCATCTTTCTGCTGAAGTCCTTTCAGCACAGTTCGAACAAAGCCCTGGCTTTTACTAGGAGGGTGCTAACAGAAGTTTTTCTCTCTCCATATGCTGTTGAGTGCATTGCATTACTGTCCTACCCTCGCATGAGAAGCATTGTTTAGGCACACAGTAATTTGCCATTTTAGTAGTCAGGTGGATTTTTGAGAGGAGGATGAAAGATGGTAGTTAGGGACTAATCTGAACTGATATTGGGGGAAATCTAGAACACTCCCACTCAAAACAGGGCAGCTATGCTCTGTATAGTCACTGGGAGGCACGGACTGAGACCTAGCAACTGCTGTAGATCCTGCCTGTAAGTGTTGTGAAAGGTACGCTTTCAGAGCATGTGATGATTCCGAGACTCATGTTTATCCCCAGCTCGAGCAGGAAAATGTTACTCAAATTATCCCAAAACAAGAATTCATTGAGGAGAGGCTGCTCTGGCCTCTTGTGCCTGTGAAGAGCACAAGTTCTCCTTCAAGCAGTGCGTTTTCCTGGAAAACATATGACTTATCAAGCAGGAGAAGATTCCAGGACATGTCTCAGATGAGAGCAGGATGAAGAGGCAAAGGGAAAAGCATGCAGAAAAGGCAGGAGCTTGGAAGCCACTGCTGTCAAGGAAACTGTGATCCCTCCTTTCCCTCTCTTCACCTACCTGTCTGATGAAATGTTCCTTTTTAACATGTCTGGAAATGTATCGGATGGAGTCAGCTGCCTTTTCCAGAAAGGCAATGACAATTTTCTCTCCATCTTTGGCTTGCTTGTGTTTTTGCTTCCCCAGGAGCTTTGATTTCAAAGTGGTTTCCTTTTCTTCAGTCTCTGAGAAGGAGTAATGATCTACATGGTCCTTCATGCAAAGCAGCCGGGGCAGCTTCTGGAGGAAGAGTCTTTTAACCCAGGGAGCCATGGGATGGTAAGTTGCTGAGGACCGGTGGTGGACATTGATAACAAACACAGTCACGATGATAGAGAGGGTCACAAAAATCATGATGAACAGCAGGTACTCACCGATCAGAGGGATGACTTTGGAAGAAGAAGGGATTATTTCCTCAATCACTAAAAGGAAAACGGTGAGGGAGACCAGAACTGATGTAGACAATGAAAGTTTTTCTCCTTCATCTGAAGGCAGGTAAAACACCAGGACAGTTAGAAAAGACAATCCCAGGCAAGGGATTATTAAGAAAAGAGTGTAAAACAGCGGAAGGCGTCTCAGCACAAAGGAGTAAGTGACAAATGGATAAGAGTACAGCCCATCCTTCCTGTTGCCTTTCATACCTTTGGCATTTAAAATCTCCCACTCCCCATTATCAAAGAAGTCTTTCCTGTCTACATTTTCATCCACTAAAATCAAGTCCACCATACTGCCATCATATGTCCACGACCCAAACTTCATGGAGCAGTTCTGCCTATCAAAAGGGAAGAAGGTCACATCCATTGTGCAGGAGCTCTTGTAACTGGCTGGTGGCGTCCAGATCACCAATCCATTGTACTTCACTATGGCTTTGGTCATCAGGGATCCTTCAAAATGTCCATCAGCACTAGGAGTTGGACAGGAAGAAACAGCACCAAGTTTAAGACTGCATTTTTCCCAGACTTACCTTCTCACAGCTCTTGCTTTCAACCCATCACCTGCAGCACAAGGGAAGCCAACATTCATACTGCCTGAGGAAACAGCCTTCTGACAGCCCTCACAAGCTTCACAGTGGCTGACATGCCTTGCCCAAGCTCTGGCCTAAGCCCAGAGAAAGGAGCATGCTACTCACTTTTCAAACAAAACGATGTCGGGAAGCCAAAGGGACTCAGAGGGGACGCGAATGGTGGTGATCCCTCCATATTCCTCTGGATTCCAGGAGAGCTTGTGGTCGACCCATTCCTGTAACAGGCCAGCAGAGTCCCATACATGACACTCATTCACTCATACACAACAGCCTTATTTCTCCTCCCACTCCCTGCCACAGAAGAACTGTGTTGCACAGCACAATGGGCACAGCATAGCTGGGAGATGTTAATCCCCACAAGCACTGTGCCTCCAGCCACAGGTGGACCC
Organism: Nestor notabilis; assembly: GCF_000696875.1. Lineage (NCBI taxonomy): Eukaryota > Metazoa > Chordata > Aves > Psittaciformes > Psittacidae > Nestor > Nestor notabilis. The sequence continues at coordinate 33,089 of NW_009914734.1, forward strand.
CAGCACCCCATCCCATTGCAGACAACCTCAAGGCAGGTGTTCCTGGAGAGCACTTGACTCTCACTTCACTCATCATCTTGCCCAGCCCACCTGAGGGCAGCCCAGGAGGAAGAAGACACTTCCCCTGGGTATGACACCTCTCCTTCCCTTTGAGAAACAACCCACAGTGGTTTTGTCTGGTACCGACCCCATGAAAGAGCCACCTGACATGGCTAGCACTACCCAGGTGACAGAGAGGTAGCCTTTAACTACTTTCCAGCGGAGACCTGGCTTTATTCAGTGAATGGATTATAACACCTAATATCTCTATGTTGTCCCGTCAAACCAATTAATTGTTCTTTCATCAAAAAGACCTGCACACTGTTGCAGTGTGAGTAATACTATGCTGTTGTAAAGCATTTGGTTAACAATCCTGAAGAGGTAACACTAAAAAAAGCAATGCAGGAGGAGTTCTGTCCGTTTTCATCATGTTGAACTCCAGAATAATTTTTTTCTTCTTTTTCTTCTTCAGATGGGGAGATACTAGCAAAGTGGCTCTAGCAACCTGGAGATATCCACAGACATGCAGTGGAAAAGCAGATCTCTGATCCTAGTTCATTATTGATGGGGGTTTTCATTTGCCCACAGGAATAGCAGCAAGAGGAAGCAAGAGCTGTAGACTGTGGTCAATACAGAGAAGCAGAAGATGAACCACTTCCATTAAGCTCCAGCACTAACAGCTCCCTAGGGATGTGGGACCCTCGGTCTTCTCCAGCAGTTTCCTTCCTGACTTAAGGATGAACCAAAAAGTGGTATTCTCTGCTTCTTCTCCCACCATATTGATCCCCTCTTACATCTTTGATTCCACATGCTTTTCACAGCGATACCTACAGACAGTTGTTACTGCAGTCCTTTACAATGTGACAGCAACCCAGAGCCTCAGTAGAGACCTGAACAGAATGAGAACAAGCATCTTCCTCCTCCAGGTGCAGGGGAAGGATGGGGCTCAAGGTCACAGGCAGGTGGCTGATAGACCCTTCCTAATACTTGGCTCAAGGCACACACAAAGGTTGCAGTTGCCCAGGGTGGTGCCTTGGAAGGATTAATGGACCCACAGCCTGCACCAGAAGAGATATGGACCACTCTCTGAACTGCTTAAATGGCTGGCATCAGCTATCAGGCATAGCCCTATATCCCTGGCTCCTCCTGCTGCTGAAGGAGAGATGAGAGCTGTTCAGGTATGGAAAGAGATGAGGGGTCATTGCTGCCCTTAGCTTCATCAGCAGGGACAGAGCACACCACTTTTAGCATGAACTAAATTTTTCCAGCAGCCTGGGCTCTTGGGTGGGTACAGACTCACACGTGTCTTGGATGCAAGGGGATGGCCAGTGCTGACAGCAGCAACCAACACAGTCAGCTCATAGCCTATGCTAACGCAACCGAAGCAAGTACTCCTGTGAGCCACCAGGAAATACAATCATCCCTCTGGAATTGAATCGAAGCAGCCCCTTGGCTTGGGTTATTTGCTGCATCTAAAGATTACTCCCTCCCCCTGCCCTGCAATGATTTTTCTCCCAGCTAAAGTGCTCTTTCATGTCTGCAGGGCAAATGGTTGTGTGTGTTCTTACTAGAGCAGAAAATAGATTACGTGCAGACTTTGAAGACGAGCAGTTTAAAATGGGAATCTCCCCATGGGCTATGCTGACATGAACTGTAGCAACCGATGCAAAGGGCCATTTCCTTTCTTCTCCCTTTTTTCCAAGCTGCTCCAGACCCTCTCACTGCTGTTCATTTTCTCCAGTTCTGCCAAATTCTCATCTCTGGGCTGTCACTCAAGTGCTTAAACCACAGCAAGTGGACCAAGAAACACTGGACCCAGATTATCAACCCTTGCTAATAGACTCCATAGCTTGGCCAAACCCAGGTACTTTCTCAGCAACCACTAAAAGCTCCTTTGCACCTTGTGTTTCTGCTTGCATGCACATCATGAAGTCTCACCACCTTGAGCATATGGATATTTGAGTTTAAAAAAAAAAAAAAAAAAGAAAAAAAAAGAGAAAGGAAAGGGAAAAGGAAAGGAAAAGGAAAAGGAAAGGAAAAGGAAAAGGAAAAGGAAAAGGAAAAGGAAAAGGAAAAAGAAGGAAAGCCCTGAATTTGAGTTTTGCCCGCCTAAGAAAAGCCAGACTTTTGCAGAGAAATTATGACTGTAATTACCCCTCAACCTCACACACAGGGTGAGAACCAGAATTTCCTAACCTCCCCAGCTCCTGCAAAAGGACAGGGTCTGTGTCATCGGAGAGTTCTGTTTGGTTTAGTGTTTTTCATTTTCCCTATCCAAAAGAAAAAGTTTTAATTCTGCTTAGTTTTATAGACCTTTTCCTCTCTGTTGTGCTTATGCACTAACAATCCCCCAAGCACTGACTAAACATGGGACCAGTTCACACTAAGCCTACAGGAATGCATGACTCCCAGAGCAGGAGAACTGGGTCAGGCCACATCTTTTATCCACAGCATGAGGCAGAAGGACCAGATAAAGTGGCTACCCCTTATTCTCCCCCACACCAGAGGGGCATGAGTGGATGGTTGTGTGTCTCCTGCAGCATCTTTGGAGTAACCTGCAGCAGAACCTGGCTTCCACAGCAAGAGTGGTGACACAGGCTTCAGGCTGTGACTCTGGGCAGGTCTATGCTGCAGTACAGACAGGATGCTCAGCATGGATGAGCTAACCTGAAACATCCCCAAATGTGTTCATGCAGCAACTGTGAGAGGATCAGTAGGTGTCTGCCTGCATTAACATCTCAGGCCTAATGCCCTTAGGCAGCCTGCTAATGTAAGTCAGTACTTCAGGTCTCTCTTTTCTGCAGTCACTGTAACCTGGGTGAAGATGTCAGCCAGCCAGAGGGATGAAGGCTGCCTAGGGCATAGGAGACTGCTGTCCTGGATGGAGCAAGCAGCCAAGACTTCCCTAAGAAGGAGGTCAGACACAGGAATATTCTGTCAAACAAACTGACAGCAAAACTGAGCCGTATTTCTCCTCCACCAGCCCAGCAACCCCTGGGAACCATTTCCCATGGCATCATTTCAAGTACAGCTTGGGTTTTATGTCCTCTGCCTAGGATCAGCTGACATGTTTATAGATACTCACATGCTTGAGATACTTAAAATAATTATCACAAGGTCAATAAACTGGTGCAATGTAATCTAAACCTAATGCAGTGTTTCTCAGGAGTGAAGAAGAAAGGAGACCCAATTCACAACCTTTCTTGCACCTTTCCCCCACTTGTAAAAATTACTATCACTTCCAGAAGCAATTACATTAGAGAGATCTGATTAATTTGCCATAGATTTTAATTAGGGGTTGCTAGCATGCTGGCCTTTGCTTTCCCTTTATCATGCTCAAGAAGAAACCTATCTGAGGCGTCAGTCGTCTTGAGCAAGAGAGACAGTAGTTGTGTGACCTCTGTGTCTGAGACAGGATAGTCCCTCAGGACACAGGTAGCATCCCAGGGACAGCCACTGCACTATTAGGACATGTTGCTTCTCTGAAATACAGTTGCCTTGAGCACAGAGCTAGGCTGCAGGCCGGGAGAAGAGGGTACTGTACTTCTTCAAGGCACACCTGCCTGCCTTCTGGCCCCTTCATGCCTTTTGTGAAGTGAGAGGAATACAGCGAAAACTGCAGGCAAGGTAACATGGTGCTCCTTTTGTCTGGCCACTCAGCGTCATGACAGGGGATGGATGTCACAGTGGGCAGCAGGCTGGGGTGGCCACTCAGCTCAGCAGCCCCACAGTGAAAGAGAAGGTTTGATTTGGTCTGATTTACCTGCTTCAGCCACACCTTGGTTGTCATCAGCTGATTCTTCTCATCCTAGGGTGACACAAAGTAGAAAGGATTGCAACATCAGAACAGCGACCAGAAACAGACCTCATGCTGTGCTGAGCAAACGAGATCCCTGTGGTCCTGTTTCCCCATGGACCTGGGCTCTTCAGTAACTCTTGCGGGGAAGTGAACTGACTTTGTAGGTGCTGTCCCTGCTTTTGCTGGGAGTTCCTGAGGGTGGAAACCCGAGGTCTGCATTTCAGAGCAGCCCCAGGGAATCAGATGCTGAAGAACAGGGAGGCAGCAGGGCTCAGTGGGGTCAGGACACGCATGGTTGTGGGCTCACATGATGGCTCGTCTCCCCACACTGCTCAGCCTGAATTGAGCTTGGGAAGATACATGCTGAAACATTCCTGAATATACAAATAAAGCACAAAATCAGAGTCTGCTTTCCATGGCACAAAGAGACACTGCCAGGGGACAGGGAGGGGTGAGGAGAACACTGTTGTGTGGGTACCTCTGTCCCTTGTGCACATTCTACTGTGATAGAGGGGAAAGGAAAGGGAAACTTTCCACATGGGCAAAACCACAGGATTGTTTAGTCTCTAGTGTCTTATCTGCATGGCCAGCTCGGTCAAGATATGAGTTGCCTTTGGTCTAGATACAAGATTACTTGGAGGGAACAATGTCCAACCAGTTCTACTCTTCCTTACCCCTGTTTTGTAGCTGCCTTGTCACTAAGTTGCGAATGTAGGCACCAGGGACTGTCTGGCATGGACTCTCTGGTTAATGCCTGATGAATTGAGGCCTTTTTCCCTGAGACCAGCAGGTAGAAAAGGACCTTCACGTTTGCTGCAAAACAAATGAGGCCTGTGCTCTGCATGGGTCAGGAGTCATATCACCAGCACTACATCACGCTCAGCATTTCACTTCCTGACCAGCACTGTGCACTCCCCTCAGGAGGCAAAAGCCAACAGCTTCCTCCCAGCTCTCTCAGGTGGATGCATGGCTGCCTGTAAAAGCAGGTATGTTTCCAAGCCCAACACAATGCTTACCACATCCACAAGCTGTGATATCTTTAATCCAAAAAGGACTTTGATGGTGTCATTGGCGTTTTCCACGGGGCGGACCCATTTCTGATAGCCTTGAAATAAGTGCTTGAAGAGCGCGTCCTCATTCTCAGCAACTGAACTGAAGGCAGCCACATCTAGAAGAGAGCGACAGGGAGTGGGGGCATGCTGGAAAGCAGACGTGGAGAACAGCACAAGCTGAAGTGGGGCAGAGCAATGATGTGAGACAAATTTGCCTCTGGGCGGCTCTTGTCTTTTACAGTGTAGTCGGTAGGAATTCAGACGCACGGACTCTCAGCTGAGCTGTGGTGAGAGGAGGGGAAGGAAGGCAGCCCAAGCCCAACTCAAAAATAAAATCATCGGAGCAGTGATGACTTTGTACTAGTATTATCTGGTTGATGTGGCCCTTTCCTCTTGATTCAATGTACTTGCCCGGTCTGTCTTGGTTATTTTTCTTCAGAAGACCCACAGGCAAAGAACATCAGGTGCTCTCTTTCACTCTTGGGTAGCAAGCATCCAGCCTCATAAACGCCACCCTGAGCAAGAGTTCTGGTTTTCAAATGCCTGTGGGGTACCACAGTGTAAATCTGGTCACTGTGGGGCAAACCCTGGCTGGCTGGCTTGCAGCTGGGAACAGTAGCCATACACTGTGGGCATTTTGGGGCCCAAGGATTTCACTTGCACTTCATCAGTTTCTGTGGCGTCTCTGAGGTGGAGGCTGCTCTGAACAACGGTCAGGGTGGTGAGATTTCCTTGCTGGAAGCTACAGGGCCTGTAAGCCAGACCTCAGGGAGCCTCATGCAGCACCTGGAAATTAATCTTCCTTCTGGGCTTAACCAGAGGATAGCAGCATACCACTGAGAAAGCTGACTTCTCCAGTCAGAGGAGGGTTGGGCGGGCAACAGCAACAGTGGAGCAAAGAGCAAAAGGAACTCATCTGGCAGCAGAGGAGCTGGATGATGCAGTCAGGGCCAGGTCTGCCCTCAACCAAGCACGGAGCCATCATGGTCTGCATTTGCAAGACTTGGGACTCCCCCGGTCCCTGCCACCTCAGCTGCCATGCAAGGGGAAGGGCATTCAACCTCTCCCTCCTTTCCTATATGCCAGCCCCACTCTCCATGATGCTGTGGTACTGACATGATCTCCACCACTTCCCTTCTGCACACACACAGCAGGAAGGATGAGAAGGATTTCACCTCCCTTCAAAAGCATCATGGAGAGAAAAGGAACTGGTGCTGGTCAGCCCTGTGCTGTGGGGATCACAGCTGGTGTTGCAGTGCCAGCAGTCAAAGCCAACCTCTCCAAGCACTGCCCGTGGCCCACCTTGTCCCCTCACCACCCGTGCCCTGCCAGCCCCAGCGTGAGCAGCATACCCTGTGCTGTGGTGGAGATGAAAGGGCATCTGAGCCCAGCAGTCCCTCCAGAGAGAATAAACCTGCTGCCACACCAGAGCTTCCCATGGGACAGAATAATTCCCTAATGCAATCTGGATTCTCTCAGGATAGTAGAAGGTCCAAGCAGCACTGTCATCCCCCACTTCCAGCAAATGCCCATTCCTCTTTGAGAAGCTGTGAACTCTAAAGCCTAATGATTGCCACTCATAGGGTAACACTTTACGTCAGATGTTCTAGGGCAGGATGTATTTGTGCTGTGTGGTTGGACATGCAGTTGCGGTGGGGTTACCAAGTCCAGGGGAGGTGGGTGCCGGCTGGTCAGAGGGAGCATCCACGCTCTTTTCCCCCTGCTCTGCACCACAGCCAGAGATGGGCTCATGCAGCCGTCAGAACAGTTTGCAGCAGCCTCTGCATCCACTCTGTATCTTGCTGCTTTGTCACAAGTCTTTGAGGTCTGCTATTACCAATCGGAAAACTACAAATGCCCCTTATGCTTGCTCCAGGGGCAAGGATACTATTCTCACCTCAGGGCTAACCCCAGCTCCACCACAGCAAATGGGAGACAGAGTCTGGGGTTTGTCCTAGGAAACTGGATTGCCTGCCCAAACATGCCAGACAGACGTTGCATCCACAACCAAAGAAAGAGAAAGAGCATATTACTCCCCCCTCACTACTCACAACCTCAGTGGTCTACTCCCCTGACACATAAGACTTTATGCAGAGATCCTAGCTCCCACCCCTTTTGCTTTCCCTTTAGGAGATTCACAAGAGTGTATGGCTATTAAACACAGGAAATTTAATGGGAAAGACCTTGATTATGAAAAAGCACAACCCTAAAACATGCAGGAACAAAACCAGCTTTGTCTTAATGCTGGAATACATTGCTCTGGGTTTATTTGAGTATAACTCCCTGCACACCCATATGCAACCACACACGCCACAGGCATGCTGTCCCTCATGTATGAACTCCCTCACAAGCAAATGGTGCTGTTTCACAGCCCATACTTCACATGAAGTCTAAGGACCCTAATACTCCAAGAAGGTATAGCAGAGGGGTGGTAAAGTTGGTTTTGGGGCTGGATGTATTGATTCTCAGCTGCTGGGGAAGCCACAGGAGAGAGTGAAGAGTTAAGAACTCTCATGAAGAAGAAAGCCAGAAGGAACAAGACTGATGCCCTTATAAGACAGCCTCAGTGCTCGCAGGAGGACAGTTTGAAAACAGAATTTTTTATTGAGAAGGAAGACATATTAAGAGATAAAAATAGCCTAACAGCTCCCTTTGGTCAAGCCTGTCTGATGATTAAATTAGATAAAGGCACAGACAAAACAATGACAAAAGGAGCACTGCCTTAGACAAATCAGAAGAGCACTCATCCCTGAGTTTACCGTATGAGGGACAAAGAAGGCAAAAGCTTGGATCTCCCTGGCAGGTTACCGTGTGTGCATGTAACTGAGCACTGTTTGCCATCTCCCCTCTCCCCCAGGTTCCCATTTCCCTCTCTGGTCCGTGCCAGGAGCAGTTCCCCGTAGGCACAGGAGCAGGATGGCTGGGGCAGGGATTCTGCTAAACAAACATGCAAAACACCCTCAGAAGCACAGACAGGACACTTAGCCTTTCATCAGCTCACATGGGGCATTTCAGTTTTCCTCCTGGTGATGGAGGATCCCCTTTAGCAGAGAGACTTGTGCTTAGGATTCATTTGTTAACTTCTATCCAGTGGCCACCCCCCAACCCATTTATTAAAACCTTCTTGTCAGACTGGCTGTGGCTGCAATAAAAAGGCAGCAGCTGATAGAGCCTTCTTTTGCTAGTCAGTGTTCAGAAGATGTCCAAGGGAAGTGAGCACCTACCTTGTCCCAGCAAGCAGCAGCTAACTGGCCAGCAGTAAAACAAAACCCTTGAACATCTGCAGCTCAGCTAGGAAGAAGAAGAAATCGCACTTACCTGAGCGGGTCAGACACAGCACAAAGAGCGACAGGCAAAGCATGGGCACCACCGTGGCTTTTCCTTTAAATCTTGTCTTTTCTTTTCATAAGCAAATCGGGCTCATCTTAGAAGGGGACTAGAATAATCTGGATAGAAATCAAGGCGGACAATTGAGTCTCCAAAGGCAAGACAGCACTTTTCAGAGCCTTATCTTGTCTCATTATGATGCTCTGTAAATCACACTTCATTGATTTTCAGTCAGCTGTCACGTCCCGTAAGACTAAAACAAGGCTCTGGGTCCTAAACTCTGATTTGTTTGTGGCGGTATTTGGGTGACTACAGGCACTGCGGACTAGGAGTAGAAGTGAGGCAAGGTTTTTTAAGGAGAGGAAATGTCTTTTATTATGCTGCCAGTTATAGCTGGAGAAAAAAAAAAGAGGCTGCAGATCAGACCCAAAGATAGATCATGTGCTTGAAAGGTTGTCAGTTTGCTATATCAGTTGGTCTGATAGCCTCTCTACAGACCTAGCTTAACTTACTCATTTTTCATACTGCGTTTGCTGGTTTATAGCTATAAAATAGGAGGTAAAACCAGCTAAGATATAGGTGGGAAAACAGGGCTGATTTCTAAATTTATATCTCATCGTTCATACACAGACAACAGCACAGAAATGCTTGCGCAGTACTATCTATTGGCACAGCTTAACAGAGTATGTTGCCCCAGGACCTTGTGTTTAGCAATGAGAGTGATGCGGCCTTTGGTTATTTAGCAAGTTCCTCTGTAGCTGTCACTCCTGCCAGTGACACGGCAGACAGGGCTCCTTTCAGAGACCACCAGGAATCTCTGACATCAAAAGACATGTGGGTTCCTCTTTTCCTGTCTCCCTGCCACTCCTTTACTGAGGGATCTCAGGATCTTCTCTGTTTTCTTCCCAAATGGAAGTTACTTTGTCATTTCTCTCCGAAGAGAAGCTTTTTCCCTGAACTTTTTAAGTTCAAGGAGTGGTGCAAAATTCTTTTAGTCTGTACCCAGACCTAAAACTCTTCCTGCTTTGATTTATTCTTTCTGGTTATTTAATTGCTTGCTGACTTCTAAATGGGAAGCCTGTTCTTTTCAGCAACAGCTGAGCCCATTCCTTGCGGTGGCCCAGATTTTGGTACAGACATGAGCTACGTGATTCAGGTTTGCGTTATCTAAGGTCCTCACAGAGCATTGATAACTGGCAGCTGTAACCTTATCAGATAATTCAGCTACCTATAATGAAAAAGATGTTATTTCTGTGCAGTTCAATGTCACATTGCTGCTATTAGTGACCTTCTTGTAGTGTCCTCCCACTTTATTGATGTTGCTGTGGACTTGCGGCCTGCCTCAACCAAAGCTCTAAGGCAGGCTACCAGCTGCAGCTCAGTGGGTTTGCTATTCTGCTTCCATACTACACATAGGGAATCTGCATGAGCCCTCCTTAGCTCCTTGGCTCTGCCAGTGTTCAGCTAGCAGGGCTGGAGGAGCAGCTGCCCTTCTCTGCACCCTTCCTCATCCCAGCTGCAGAAAGCAACTCAAAACCAACAGTGCTACCAACAGACTGTTCTGAACAAAGTGTCTTCTTATCACCGGCTGCTTTCAACTACCATACTGCTCAGTTTACCCATTAGATACAGACCAGACATAAGCACACAACCTCCTTCTTTTATGCTGGCTTAAAAAGAACAATGAACATTTTGGTTGGGGTGGTGCGGACAGACAGCTCCACAACCTGCCGGAATGCTGAGCATGGGCTAACACAATTACCCTGTCTGATGCAAATTTTTCTGCAACAAAGCTACCCCTGAAAAATGCTCTGTGCAGGCTACCCCATGCATTCCAGCATGTTTTGGGTCCCATACAGGGCTCACCACCCTCAGACATCATCCGTCATCTTTGCTGAACCACAGCTTCATGACTGTGAGCAAGCCCCGGCCTTTGCCCATCAACACCTCTGTAATAAGTGCCTGAGATCGCACCCAGGCATTGCTCTGTTAGACAATCCTGTATCACAGACTGGAGAGAAACTTGTTTTCATAAAGCTTTAACCTGCTGCCTTGACATACTAGCTGCCTATAGGAGTAGGTTTTTTGCTATTGCGTGGTAGTTGCTTGCAAGGAAATATGATGTGTGCTTCCTTTACCATTGCCTCCACCCACTGCCTGGATTGTGACAAGAGGTAAGGACTTACCTTGCCTGGACTGGCTTCCAGAGTTATCTGTCAACCAGAGGAGGGTATTGGGGAAATTAACTCTCTAATCAGAGCTTTCTGTTTACAAGCATTTATTCAGCCATGCTCCTCAACATTTTGGTAAGGCAGGTACACACGAATACTCCATTTTACCAGCCAGGCCATGGATCCTGGCTGGTAAAATCCACCCTGAGCATCCACCCTGAGCTAGCAAATGAATTCCAGGGTAAAACATGAATCTTCTCTGTTGAGAACCTTCCTTTGCTTTTCCATGAGTTTCATGGATTTGTAACAGATGTGAGACTGCATTTCTAGGCTGAAAAGAGCCAAGAGCTGCCTGAGCACAAGCAATGCTGGAACCCTCAGGAAAGCTCAAACTCCTGGAGAAAAAACAAACAAACAAACAAATAAAACAGCAAAATCCACCTATAAGCTCAAATCCACCAGTTTGATCCCATAAAGTTAATACTAGGAGCAACTGAAAACCTGAGTTTACAGTGGAGAGTGCCAAGCCATGTTACCCAAAGGCATCACGCAGCTGAGTGTGGAAAATGCATTTTCCAGGAAGAGGTAACAGTGCTCCTGGCAACCAGAGTGTGGGGAACCCGGACTGGGGGTAGAAGGACAGCAGCCAGAGGGATGTGGATGGGAAATGCTGTGAACCAGAACCCATTTTCAGAACCAAGAGCCTGACAGGGGGTTGCACCTGCAGGGGAGAGAAAGGAGAGGCTGCAGAGGCAAGGCTGTTGCAGCAGCTATGGGGCAGGAGGCTCCTTCCAGGTGGATGTGCCTTCTCCCTCCCCAGCCTGTCTCCCTGGTCCCTGGGGTTGGTATGCCAAGAGCCACTGGAGGCACACCTGGGGTACCAGTTTTTGGGATGGAGCCGGGCTCCCCAGAGCTCCCAGGGGAGGACTGAGTCACCTTTGTACCATGTCACACCACACAGGGAGCCAGCAGGCAAACACCAGCCCTGCAGGGGTGGGGGATATCTTCTGGAGCAGAAGTGGGGTGGGAAAGGGCAGCAGCCCTGGAGCCTCAGCTTTGCCCTGGTGCTTCCTCACCGATCCTCTCTGCTCTCAGCCCTCGCTGGCAGCAGACACCTCTCCCATCAGCATCTTCCTACAACATGCATCTTCTCCAGGCAACAGATGTTTCTAGCCCAGCTTGGCAGCAACTTTTGCAGCAGCAGCAGCAACTTCCACAGGCCGGAGGGCACAGAGTTTGCACCTGCCCATACACCCTGAAGCCTCTCTGCTCTCCTCCAGCTCCCTGTCCCCGCCAGGCACCTTCCTGCTGTCACTCCCCTTGGCTTGCTCCACCAAGCACAACCCAATTCAGTCTCTCCCTCCCTGCTGTTTGCCCTCTATCCCCTCCTCCTCCTCCTTCACGCAACCTTTTCCCACGGGGAGCTGCACCGCATACCACTGTCCTTCCTCTCTCCCGCGGTGCCCTAGCACAGCTGTCACTGTCCCCCTCCTCATTTTTGACCTTCTCTCACGCAAAGAGAAGGCCCTTTCAGCTTCTCCTTGCCTTTTTCCTTCCCAGTTCCCGCTGTGGACGTTTCCCTGCTTCGCATCCTGTGCTGTTCCAGCTCCCCTGCCTGGCAGGACCCGGGCAGTGCAGGCAGCACCGCACTGGGGCGCGGGTAGCCTCTGCCATAGTGCCCAGGGCTCTGCTGTAGTAAGGTCTGTGGATATAAAGGATCCGTCGGACTTGTTTGGGCTGCGATACTCATGACACGCTGTGTGCACTTTATCTGGGATCCTTGAGGCAGGCCAGAACGGAATGCACTTTCAAGCTGCACCCAGACAGTTGTTCCGTTGGTGACCATGATCTGCAAGTACAGGGCAAGGTTGTGCAGAACAAGGGCCACTCCAGTTCTGGGTTTCCTTGGCATCTTCCTGCCGTCATGGGCTGTTGCCTGTCCTCCTTTCCATTTCCACCACATTTATGTGAATGTAGACTTGAGACAGCTTTGAGTCCCCGTGCCTTCTGACAGTGTACAGTCCATGCAACTGCCTGCTGCCTGCTGCCCTGTAAAAGCCTTCCACTGCTCCATTGGCACTGAAGACACGCAGGGAGATGGGCCTTCTGGAGGTGCTCAGGCCCTTCACCACTGTATGCACGCTAATCTTTCCCACAGATGGTGCATTGCCCTCTGCATTAGAGCCTTTGTTTTCCTTTTTCAGTTCTAACTTTACAGTGAGGACTGGTCCAGGATGTGGTAGTGTGTCTTGGGGCTCTGTGGTCCACTCCTGCATTTTGGTGACATTAGCTAACTCTGAAATCTGGTAATTTTTACAACTGTTTAGTGTGAGTTGATAACTGTAAACGAAGAACTGGCTCAGATCTGCTGTCTTCTCAGCTTGTCTTTCCATTTTAACAAGCTCATATCTGCTTTGGTAAGCTCCCCTTGCAGCCCAAATTTTATCTGCAGCGTCAAGAACTTGCTGTTGAGATGACAAGGCTTGGAAGACTTCAGGGGTAAGCAAACTGTTAGCAAGGGTCAAGACTTCACAGGGTGTGAGAGAAAACTCTGCTTTGAAGATAATGGCTCCAGGAGTGACAGAAATGCCTGGTTCATGACTATGTCTGCATCCACCTCTCAGTCTCTCATTTTCAGTGGTACCACCTGGTGCCTGGGAGCCCTTAACCCAACACACACAGCGCTCCATGGCAAGAGGGAGAGCCGTTGTCTTCTTTTCCGTTTTCTCCTTTACTAGAAGCTTACTATATGCCAGGCAATCATAAAACCCATAGGGCATTTCCTGCCGTGTTCTGTAGCCTCGATAAGCTGCCTGAATCCTGGCAGCAGCTTTGTTCATTCTGTCCACTTCTCTTCGGACGCGATAGCCCCGCCACGCAGCTTTAATGATGGTAGCTGACAGAGTTTCTTTTTGGAGCTGCTCTGTCTGGTGTACTCCATCCCTTGGAGACACCACAGCAAAATCCAATGCTTTGTCAGAAACTGAATGAGATTCACCAGCTCTGTTCCTGACTGCATTTGAGGGCGTTTGCTCTTCGTTACCTTTTCCTGAGCTAGCAAAGGTGGCTGCTTTTTGGGTCCACATCATCCACCCACAACTCACAAGAAGGTTTCTTTTTAGCTTCAGAAAGATATCATGACACAGATAATAATTCTCTAGTGTCCAAAAGATGACAACGTAATATATTTGCTAGGAATGGTCCATATTCTTTTGTCTCTTTCTTCAATATTGGATGTTGTTCTGGTGCTTGTGGCTTTGTTCGTGATGTTTCAATAAAAATAAATGCAGTTGTTGTGCATTTTCTTCTGCTGCACTACACCTCTTGCTGCCTGCTTGGATTACAGAAAAACAGTTGTTTCTGCAATTAACTGCTTCTCCATCATGTGCATTTTCAACATGTTTATTAGGACTCACGTTTCTGTGGGAAAAGATTTTATATTATATACTCAAATTAGCAAGTACACAATAGCCTTAGCAGATTGTGTTTCATGAACACAGCCCTCATACTTGACTTTCTGTAGACCGTGAGTTGTTCTACCATTTTGGAGGGAGTTTTTCTTGAAAGTTTCTCTTTTAACAGAAAATTCAGCAGTGGCGCCAATAGTTTCAGCCACATGCAGCCCCACGCAGATGGCCTCAACTCAGAGGACTGAGAAATACAGACCCTTGACAGGGGCCACTGAGCTACAGGACAGATGCCTGCACCCTCGTCTTTAGCTTTCAGAAATAAATTAGAGGAGGACAGGAATGGATAGTAATAATTTAAAACAAAATCAAAGAAGTGTTACTCCTTCCTTGGGTGCTGAGGTGACCACTCTCTGGCTGATTCAGACTTATTCTGACCTCTTCCCTTCTCCTTGAGAGCTCTTGAGAAACTTTCCCCTGTCAACCATTCATCAGCAGCATGCCTCATCACCCCTTACGTGCCCTCCTTCTAAAAAAGAAAAACAGAGCCAGAAATGTTAAAAAGCTCCCTGTTTGGCTGACAGACAATGTGAGTGCAGTACGGTCATCTTATTTGGGCACTGCTGCACTGCTTTGCTAAGGCACTGAGATTTTGCATGCCTGAATTTCTATGGGCCTACCAAATGAGAAGATGCTCAAGTCTTGCAAAGGGAAACTGACCCAGCTCCGCTTAGAAATGCCCCATCTCCAAATGGTGGCTGGATTTGCATAAATTAGGAGCCACTGGCAATGCCAAGCATCTTCAGCCACCCAAGATCCAAGCTGTTTAGTCCTGTGAACAAGACTCTTGATGCTTGAGATGCACCCATCTTTTGCATGGTATCAAATGGTTGCAACTTTTGCCCAGGAAGAAGGAGGTCTGGGGCCCTGGGTTGGACCCAGCCTGCACTCATACTTTGGAGGCTGTGGCATGCCAAGAGCAAAGTACCCCCCATTCAGCGACATTAGAGCCAATAATTTTACAAAGTGGGAATTCTCATGCAGCAGTCAGGACACTCAGTTGAATGCGGCAGCTCCTATGAAATGCATGCACTTCACTTTGGATCATTCCTAGCTAAAAAGCAGAAACTGCTCTGACAGCAGCCAGTTGGCAGACCAGACCTGATCTCTGTCACAGGAGTCACCCTAACCAGCATTGTAAAGCCAACTTGTCTATGAGGAAACAGTGGTGGGGGAGTATGAAAGAGGTTCTTCATTCAACACCTCCCACTAACTCACTTCTGTCGTAATCACGTCAGCTCACTGCTGTTCTGAAGGCTACCTTCTGATGGCTTGAGATGGGATGTGAGCTTTCTAGCCAGAGATGCATGCTTGCCATGCTGAGTCTGTATTGTTTGGGTTAATGGCAAATAATTTATAAATAACAATATTTATTCCTTCTAGAGGTTTCTTAAGATTAGCTAGAAATGTTCGCAGGTAGGAACCAAAGAGACAGAATGCGTAACACCATCATTTTGAACATCGGTGGCATATTTTGGACTTCCATTTTCACTGGCTTATGAAGATAGTACACTTAATGTAAATCTAGAAACCAGCTTTCACATACAATAACTTCTGGAACTCCTACCCATAATAACTTATTACATGAAGACATTACAGTCCTCTTGAATGTCTACATATGCGGTTAAAATCCAGTGTGGTCTACCTCCAGGTATTTGATTGTTAAAGGTTTTCGCAGTTGTGCTCATGAATATGTACAAACAAAATCCAATTAGATTTCTGTGTGGCACAAATGAAATGATGGATATTAGGTGATTTTTTTGTTTTGTTTTTCAGTTTTCATACAAAATGTCTCAGAATATTAGTATAAAAGAAACAAGGGACTTGGACCTGCATGCATAATAGCCTATATATATAACAGGGCAGCTCTGAGTAATACCAATTAGCCTGGGACTATGGAAACACTTGCTGTTAAAACATCACTGTAAACAAAGCACAGTGTATCAGATGCCTTCACAGTTTCTGAGTGAAGTCAGAGTATGTTTTTTATGTAACTTGCAATTTTGGGGCAACATGTAATCATAACAGAAGGGATGTGAAGTGCTGCAATTATTTGGTGGCATATATAACCTAATTATATGGTGGCATATGTAACCAATAGCTGCATCTTGAAACTGTGTAAGTTCGTTGAATAAAGCTTTTAACAGCAAACTAGAGAGGCTTTGAGACCTGTAAAGCTATCTCTACTGGATGACAACTTTGAAATCTGTCATTTGTCTTGCTTCTGACAAGCCAGAGAAGCTGAATACAAAACCCAAATGTTTACAACTTAACCTCACTAGAAACATAATTTTTGTTACTTATAAAAATATGTAATAAACTAGCTTTGTCTTTCATACCATGCCAGAATATCCTATTTCCTTTAACTGTTTTAATGGCCTGTCTGTGCCTAGTCAGAAGAATTAACCTAGTTAAACCACAGAATCACAGAATGGTTTGAGTTAGAAAGGACCTTAAATCTCATCCAGTTCCAACCCCCTGCCATGGGCAGGGACTCCTCACACTAGACGAGGTTACTCCAAGCCCTGTCCAACCTGGCCTTGAACACTGCGAGGGATGGGGCAGCCACAGCTTCTCTGGGCAACCTGTGCCAGGGCCTCAGCACCCTCACAGGGAAGAATTTCTTCTTAATATCTTATTTAAGTCTACCCTCTTTCAGTTTAAAGATGAAAAGGGGGAAGAGTGCCAGAAGACAACTTGCCATGGCTCTTGCAGAGCTTGCAGAACAAATGCCACCCACACTAAACTTCACAAAGGCCTCAAAAGGCCTTTTAACTGTCTCAGACCCTAATGAAACAAACTGGGCTGCTGTTGCCCTTCCCCACATTATCACTCTTACTTGACCTCACTGGGGCAGCTCCTCACATTCATTTCCAATACAGGGTACCTGCCACAAATGACATTTCGGTCTGCCAACAGGCTTGGTTTTATAAGTGTTGCAGTGTTTTGAGGCTCTCAGCAAGCACAGACAGCATGACGCTTAACTCCACATGCATCAGAAAATCAGCAAAATTGAAAGGAGGAAAAAAAACCCCAAAGATGCAGGAATAAAAAGAGTTTAATTCCTCAATGGGTAACAGCCCATTTGGTGAGGAATGCTATCAGACGCCTTATTCACTTAGGTAAATTACCATTTATCATTGCAGCTGGACTTTACCTTACCATGATCTCACTGCAGCACAGCAGACTGCCACCCTGCTGTGGGGCCCATTGTGACATCATGAGCAAACAGCAGCTGAAGCCATTTATGGCTTTATGACTTTGTTGCCAAAGAATGCTGCTGTTTAGTCTTGTCTGAGACGATGACACTGCCCCAGTGCCCCTTCTTCTGCATAATGCTGATGGATTTTCCAACAGCACAACAATATCATTTTCAGCAACACGAAGAAGAAATCCCAACCCCATGGGACTCAGCAAGGCTTTGCCCAAAACGTTAAGCTAAGCTTTCAGCATTTCAGCACAGGCAGAAGTTTTACTGCTCATTTCAGGGGGACAGAAGTTAAGCCTCTGGTGAAGACATTGCTCAGAAAGCTATCAGCTCCCCAGAGGATCACTGAGCTCACTTTTAAACCTCTTACATATATTGTTTTATATATAGGAATCAAGAGACAAGTAAAATAAAAGTAAAATCTCAGCCTGAATGCACAGAGAGTAAAATCCATTGAAATAATAAGCAAACCTCCTCTTTCCTCAGGCCAAGCTCATCCATTAACCCAAAGCAGTCTTCAGCTGAGACATGCTTTTCATTCCAATGCTATTTACAACAACATTTTGCATTTTCATCTCTGTGGCCCATTTTATAGTATGAAACAGTAAAAAGTTACCAGTATACAAAAAAAAAGTTTACTGACCCATGTTCCAAATACCGCAGCATTCAATTGCTGACAGCCTCTGTAACTGAGAAGATCAGTATCTCACTACCATGTATAAAAGATCAGAAAAGGCAAATGTGGGAAGAAACACAGAGTATTAATAGAAAAGATCAAATTAATCTTTGATAGGAGAGAAGAGCAATGCTGGAGAGGAGCAAGGCAAACAACAAAAAGTCAGAGAAAATTAGATAACGTTAAGGATTAGAAAAGATTTCTAGTGGGGAGAAAAGTTTTAGTTCTACAGTCCTATCTCATCACAGAGGTGGTGGGTTCAGTAGACGGCATGCTCACAAGACTTTGTGGTCATCATACTGTGAAAAACAAGTAAGACCAATGCCATCTACCACATGTGTAAGTTTATGATTTCTTCTGTGACTGAAGGAGTAAAAGGTGTTGAAGGAGGATGTTTTTTGATCTGGTGTAGGAATCCAGTCTTTCAGGCAGCATTGGGAACAACACAAGAAAGCATCAGTTGCAGATAGTAGTTTAATTTAGTTACATCTTATTACTGAAGTTATATACATGTCAATTACTTGATATACCAGGTATATATTAAGCTGGTATATCACAAAGCAAAAAATGTAAGTCATAACATTAGTAGACAGGAAAAGAGGTAAATGGCAATATTGATGGAATAGAGGTTATCAACAGAGTGATACTGTTAGATTAGTTAAAACATCATCATAACCTTGCTTGAACATTTGAGGATAAAAGATATTACATATATATATATATATATGTATATACGTATTTAGTTATATGAAAAGTTACCATCAGGTAATGTTAGCTGATGGCAATATCAAAGAAAGATAACTCCAATGATCCTATGACTGTGGTTTGTGTGTGTGTATTTTAAATAGGTTACTTCCAAGTAACTACAGAATTCCTCAAGCTGAAATAACCACATGCACATTCACCTGGGGGCATAGACATGTTTCCTGTTATCCATAACCAGGAGATTTCCATGCTGTAGTACTTGGCAGTGCAGAAATTGCCAGTTCCTCACTATGCTGGACACATAAATAAACTCTGATCAATTTCAGTCCCTTGTCAGTCAAAGAAAACAAAACTAACAAAAAGATTTTCCTGGACTCAGAAGGAGACAAATGAAGATAAGAACTGAATATACTTACTGATTGGAAGCTACTCCTAAATGAATTATTTTTCAGTCCTTGGGCATAACACCACAAGATATTCGTTCATCTGTCAGTGACTCCTGGAGTCCCTCAGATAAACTGCCACCACAAAATCACTTGATAAGACACCGTATCAGCTCAGAACACCTATAAGGCCAGCCTGCAAGTGTAGATCAAGCTTCAAATATTAGAAATTGAACCATTTATCAGTAAGACCAGCCTCTGCAGCCCAAGTTCACATGGCACGTGCTCTAGCAGAAGACTCCACCTTGGTGTCTCACAGCCAGCTTGGGAACAGCTCTCTCTCCGTTTAAATTTTCTCTGCATGCGGGTGCCGTTCCTGTGGACCTGACAGCACCAGCATCAGTGACCTGATGAATGAAGAGTCTGGTCCTGTCAATACAAGAAAAGAAGAAGACAAGAAAAACAAACAAAACACAAACAATAACAACAAAAAAAGAGCGAGAACTCTGGACTGAGCTGTGAAAGTGGTTACTCTGAAGCTTCCTTCCCTGCAGAGTCAGATGCTGTGGCTGTTATTCTAAAATTGAAATTGCAGGTGGAAATCTTGGTATCTCTTAAGGCCAAAACAAGATCTCTCCCTCTTAACATAAGAAAAAAAAAATCCTTCCTTTCTGACCCAAGCTGTAGAGTGCCTGAAGCCAAAAGTTCAGTTCTTTCTGCAAGAGACTTTGGACACCCCTGAAAAGAGATGGTATCGAGATGTGTGACTAACCCCTGCAACGGAGGTAGACCCAGAGGAGATGGGTAAGAATGATGACCTCAGGGAAGAATGTCATCAACACTGATGACAACAAATTAACAACAAATTGTCATAAAGAAAGCTGAGATTATCTCAACACAAGGGGTAATGGACACTAACCTTTGGTTTAGGTATATAGCTGATATATCACTTAGTCAACAGATTGCATGAACAGCCTTCCCTGACAAAAAACAGCTGAGCACTAGCCAGACCAGCATGGGAGGGGAAGACGTATGTGACTCAACCTGCACAAAGAATAAAAACTGAACAACTCACCAAATCAGCTTGGAAGAGAGCAAGTGGCTTAAGATGAACTTTGCCCACATATTATTTCCTGGCAACTGGGGACACACAGTGTAATGACAGCAAGCATTTAGAGACCAGTAATGGGAATTTGCGCAGTATGTTTGTACTGTGATTCTGCTGTATGTTGCAATTACTATACTGTGCTTGTGCTGCCATTTCAGTATACTGCTGTATTATTCTGCTAAATCAATGTCCTGGGTCATCTGTGAGAACGTGGCTGGGAAGTACTGGAAAGCTCCCAACTGGAGGCTGGTAAATGAGACCAAGATGAAAGAAGAAACCATTACTGAAGGCAAGACCTCCTCCTTTTTCTGGGTTACCAGCCCCAGACACTGAACTGAAGACCTTCCAACAGGAAATTACATGTCTTTCACAGACTCAAATACTGAAGTGTTCATTCATCTACAGATGACTAATATAGTTACAGACCATACACCTTTAATAGTGACATCCAGTGAAACCTGAAAGGAAATGAGAAGCCTGCCTAATTTGCTCAAGTCCTCCCTGAGTCTAAAAAACAAACAAAAAACCCCAAACTAACCCCCTGCCCCAGAAAAACCAAACAAACAAACCCCAAAACAACTAGCCTCATTGTATTCTCCCATGTTTCTCCCTAACTAAAAGACCTTTTAATAGTCCACTAGAACCAATTAAGACACAGAAGACAATCACTTTTTCAGAGGTTCCAGGAATGTGTGAGCCCAGGCCTGGCAATCCATTTTCCCTGTACAATGGGAGGAGGCAGCTACAGGAAGATCACTAAATCATTTTGCATGACAGACAATAAAAGGCTTGATACTGAGTGCTAAATGAATTAATAGTAGCAGGACTTTGGAGAGATTTAATTACTGAAATGATTTAATTATGACAATGTAACGTATACTCAAGAGAGGTTCTTGAAAAATTCCTTCTGAGTAACATATTTAAATGTTTTCTTTAACTTCAGAATACTTAAGTTCCTCACGAAAGCTTTCCTTTGGGAACTCTTTGAATAGTGGATTAAACAAAAATATTGCAATACATTTTATTTTTGCACACTTTTAAACTCCTTCAGTCTGTATAACACTGTAAGGCCCAATTTGTGCAGTAAAATGCTGCAGTTCCATCCAAATAACTCTGTAAAAAAATAAAATTTCTATTGAAAGCACTGAATAGGAATCTATAATAGCGATTACTGTCGTCATGCTTTTGAATCATATTTTCAAATTATATTTTTTAATCCTGTTTTGCTCTTTCTCCTTTATTAATAAATCATTATCATGGCTAAAATATGGCAAATAATCTGCTATGCTTTAACAGCAGCAGTTACTGAACTGAACTTGCAGCAGTCATGATAGACAGTAAGCATCAACGTGCTTTGGCAGATTGTTTTGGTTGTTAAAATTAGATAATAGCTCAATACGCCCCTTTCCACCCTGCCACCTGATGAAGGTGTAACCTGACAGGAAACAGATACACCTATAGGCTAAAACCTAAAACAGATCTCGGGAAAGAAACAAAACAAAAGGGCAACTAGGAGTAATTGCCTGGCTCCACAGAAAAGCATCAAGGAAGTGTTCTGAAATGGACCTAAGAAACTCTTCTGGTTTCAGTTTTACCCAAACAACCACTTTGTTTTCCTTCTTCCTACATTCAAACTGGGATTTGCTTTGCACTTTCCTCAGCTACTAGAGAACTTTTTCAAAATTCACACAGGACACCCATACCCTAAACACCACGTAGAGCTGAAGGAAAACAAAATCTCAAGAAAACAGATTTCTTGGAAAACTCAGTTTCATAAATTTGCTGCCATAATTGTTAATAAGACCACACTAGTAACAGCACAGACAAGAGGCCAACTGGAAGCACAGGAGAAAAAAGGGCAGTGACAAAGGACTCCCTCGGTGTGATAAGCAGTAATCCAAATATTTAGCTGTTGATTTTTCCCCATAAAACCTACTACTGGGTTTGAACTGTCCCAGTTAGACAGTGAGATGCAACACTTTGCAGAGGTGTAAGGAGCAAAGTAAACGCTACACAGAGGTCAGATAACCTACCACAGCAAAAAGGGAATTGGGGCAACAGGGGAGGTAAGCTAAAATTTCTCTTTTTAGAAGAGGCTCTAATTTCTGCCTGCTGCAGCATCAGCCTGTTTCAAAACAAATCTCTCTGTCCACATTTTAAGGATGGAGCATTTTTCCAAATTCTGGTATTTTCTAAATTCCTTGAATTGTTTGCTTTATAAAACTGGCTTCAGTGAAGTAGAAGCTACACACATTTAAACAAATGTCAGCTACTTGATGTGCAACAGGACAATCACGTCGTTCTACATTCCCACTTCCACTTTTTAACTCCAGATCATTTTTTTCTGAGATGTTTAGGAAATCGCTGCTAAGTGCAGGTACTGGTTGTGGCCAACACAAACAGTAAGTGATGCAGTCCTTTTTACAGCTGATGGTGTGAATGTAACAGATGCCACTTTAGAAAAAGAGGAAACATTAACAAATGCTTGGGGAACATGCTGTGCTTATTAATTTTACATGAAAAGCTGGAATTCCTTTCTTAATCTGGCCAGTAGCAGCCAGCCTTCATCTACTCTTTCTATACTGCTATTGGAGAGATTGCAGTGCAGCTCTGGGTAAGGCGCAGTGCAGGAAAAGTCAGCTGCTAAAAGGCAATGGGTTGTTCCCATGCCAGCCTTTTTTCCCTCACTTCATTGCTCTGTGATACTGACAGTCCTCACATCCCTAGCCGAGTGCACACCTAGCCCTAACATACTGCATCAGAAGTTAGGGAGGGCTGGTTTAAAAACTAAGAGTTGCTGCAGAAGAAACTCAAGACCACTGCCAGAACAGACTGCATCTCTTCATAGAAAAATCCTTTGATAATAGGAAAGGAACTAGGCATCAGTTCCCCCTTCCACCTGCTATTACTGACACCCTCAAGACAAGCAATAATCATACCTCTCACTGGGAGGAACATTTACTTGAGTCACCATCATGAAAAGCTTAAACCCACAAGAACTTCATGCACCAGCCATTTATCAGTGTGCCTTAAATTTACCTTGCTTCTGTTAGGCTGCTCTTCCGGAGGGTTGTGAAGCTACAGTACTCAAAGGACGAGCCCAACAAGCACAGCGGCATACAATATGGGGAGACAGGGATCATTGGCCAGGGTGGAAGGAAACAGTGCTGAGTGTTAAGAGAATGAAGTTACCCCTTTATTTTCAGTAGCAGCTGACACAATGCAACAGCTCACTGTGACCAGAGGAGAGGACTTAATTCTCTCCATCCTCAGCTCCTGCCCCTGCCTTTTTCTTGTATCAGGTCTTACACCACTGATCTTTCTCTGCCTCTCCACTACAAACCAAACCTGATGCTTTAGTGAGCTGAGTTGCCCACGGAAGGATGCACCCAGCACCAGAACTGGCACAAATAAGAAGGGTGGTGGTAGCAGTGCACAACAAAATGGCAGGAGGAAGAGTGGAATGGCAGGAGCCCCCCAGCCACAGGGGTGTGATATTGCAGCAACCCGCCCTGATTCAGGAAGTCACACTTTAAATTCCCAGAGAGTAAGAAGAGAGGGTATTATTGCATAGAAAACAGAAACAATCTGCTATCTGGCCACACATGCCAAAAGCATAGCAACAGTTGTGTAAACGTCTTTTCCTTGTCAGTTTTTGAATTTGAACATTTTCAAGTTTATTTTAAGTATAAAGCGTAACAGCAACAAGACTTGGGAACGCTGTGAGAAAAACCCAGCATCTAAACCAGGGAGCTACTTTAGAAAAAAACCCACAAAATGTCAAGCTAGTTTTGGCAAAGTCCTGGGAACAGAGGAGAAAAGAGTAGTTAAAAATCTAACACACCATTTGCTTTTTATTTTTAATCATGTATCATAAATGTACACAAAAGGATGCATCAGCAATTCTGTTCATCTTAAGTCTATGAAATGGGAAAGTAGACATGTGGCATGAGTGAGGTCAGAAGTATAAAGACTGGTTCAAAACATGTCAAAATGTTGTGCTAACAGGATATTAACGGAAGCTTTTAAAGCCATCATGAATAGGCCTTGATTAGTATCAGAGCTAGAATCCACACTATAGACAAGTTCAACACGGACTGACAGAAGTCTAATTAGTCTTGTGTCTAATATACCCAGGAATTTCAGCTGTGAAGGCTACAACAGGGTTAGGATGATACCATTTTCTGTGATTTTGAATGAGTTCATTGACTAAATAAATTATCAGACCGTAAGTGCAAACTGCTGCACTACTTTGTCATGCTAGATTCATTTTTATAAAGAGTCTTAATAAGGCTAAAGGAGAGGCAGCAGCATTTGAGATATTAAAAACCAGTCTAGCACCAAGCAGCTCCCAAAGTCTAATTCCGTTACTGCCCTTTGGTGGATACGTTTTGGGGAGGAGGGGGAGGGACCACTGAGAGAGCAAGGGAAAACCCACAGCATACTGCAGTGGATGTCACAAATGCCTGACGCCTGGATAAGATAAAACCCCTTAATTTCCTGAAGCTACACACGATTGAGATGAGAGTCAAGAACAATTTCAAGGACGAGAGCAACATTCCACCGGTACAGGAAGAATGTCACACTGCAACATACTGGGGACTGTATATTATCAAGATACTTTTGAAAAGCAGCCACTCCAAAACAGCATACAGCCTTCTTGATCCAGCCAACAGTCCAGTAACACATATGTTCAGTGCAGCACTGCACTCTGGGAGTGTTTTTAAGTGCCCTTAAAACAAAAGCCTCTTCTACATCACCTATGCCGTAAATTCTCCTCATGTCTCTTACAACACACGTGGTGAAAGGTTACTCCAAAATAAGAGGTTCATTTACACACCTCACCAAAGGCATCCGGGAATTAGACTTTTTGCAGTGCTTTGAAGGCATAGCAAACTGAGGTTGGAAGTTTTCCCAGGCTGAAATGTGTATCTTAACTTCCTCTATTTTTCTGCAGCACTGGCAGGTATTCTTAGCTGCCCTAATTCTGCTCCTTCTGAAATCAGTGAAAACTACTTCCTGGGGATCACCAAAGCCAACATTAAATGCCTTGACAAAGCTTTGAACTAAGTGAATAACAACCTCAACTTCACTCTCAGCCAGATTCAGTTCCCCAATCCCTGTAAGCATAAGACAGTCGCTGTAAAAAAACAAACAAACAAACAAACCCAAACAAAACATAAAACCAAAAACAAAACAAAGCAAGAACACAAATCAAAACCCTGGGTTTAAATGTATTCACCATTGCATCCTTTCCTTCTGTAAAGCAATTCAGATTTTGCAAACTAAATGCACATTCTAATTCTGAGATGCTTGCACTTTCGAAGTGTATCAAACTGAAATGACCACGAAGAACAACTGTAATCTCATTTGTATGACTGCATATTTACTGTCTTAGAATTCTGGAGAGTCTTGTGCACAGAATTAGAGAGCATTTAGTTTTCAAACTAAATTTCTTGGCCTAGCAAAGTTAAAATTGATGTTCATGACTTCTAGGCAGGTACTTCTACAACTTCAAAATAGTCATTGGGTAGAATCACGTAGCCTTTTCCTGCCAATATGTCTTTTTCTTTCTGAAACTGAACAACCTCTCTCAGTTTTTCAATTTGTTTTTCCTGACGCCGGCATCGCTGCTGCACTGTCTTGAGCTTCTTCCGCAGTTTCTCAACTTGCTCCTCCAGCTGCTGAATTCGTTTTCGTTGATGAACTGTATCCTCTACGGTATAGTTGTGATCACAGAAAACAGCAAGGTTGCTAGGGGTCTGGAGAGGAGGCATCAATAATCCAATACTTGGATCGACTAATCTGGCATCTATCTGAGACAGATGAAAAGAAGGAGTTGATGGAGATGGTGGTAATACTGGAGCTGCTGGTGGTGGAGGTGGTGGCGGCGGCGGCGGCAGTGGGGGAGGCGGTAGTGGATCTTCTGGCTGTTCTGCAAATTCTTCAGGCTAGGAACAAGAAGAAAAAAAAAAAAGTACATTTTCATGCTTAACATTGCTCAAAACACAGCTCCCTTCCTACAGCCCCAGAATAACATAAACAACCAGGACTGAAATTAAGTAAGTTTCAAAGCTTGTATTTTCAAAATTGACAAACAGTTCTGGGCCTGTTTTGTCTGGCTTCAAAACTGAAGATATTTATAAGCAGCTTCATTTGCATGGCTCTCATACTCAAGTCCTTGAAGCCTCAAATAATCAAGAACTGAAGAACATAGCAATTACTATAACTTGGAGACTTAGGTCAAATACATATCCACGATAAGCTAAGAAGCAAAAACGCAGGCTGCTGTTCCATCAAAAGGAGTAACTCATAACTGCCGTCCTATTCCCCTTAGTCCCTCCTTCTTTCTGCTGCATCTTTCCATTATATACTTTGAAGCTATCGGCTGACTTCAAAGTGCAGCAGAAGCAGATAATCTTCTGCTGAGGTGGAATAAGGATCACCTACTTAAGGGGCAGAGCAGAGGGGTATACACAGCAAGGCCTGCTTCTCAACAACTGGAAGGGACTGTGTCACGGGTTTCAGGCTGCAGCATAAGGGTTTGGTTTCAAGAGACATGATGAGCCAAAATAAACAGCTCTTCAACAGCAAATCATCCCTTCCAGCCCTCATATTTACTCTCTCCTCAAACACAGTAAGTTGCTAAGATGACAGAAAGCTATTTGCTTTTCCACCACCACTGCAAAAATCTTCAGTTCTTTATTAAAAATCAAAACAACGCAACACAAGGTATGACCTACACCTGCGCTGGTGTATGGCAGGAGTGAGAAACAGGACTGCATGGCTGGCAGATGGGATGGAGAAGGGAGAAGCACGATTCTCCCTTTTGGCAGCAGCAGTATATCGATTGGCTTGATGCCACACGAAACTGCAGTCTTTATCATACTGCTCTTGATAGGTTCACTTGCATGGTTCAGAACAACATGGATCCCTCACCACTCGAGCAGAGGCCTGAGCAGAGAATCAGATTTGTTCTGCCCCAAAGGAATGCAGTATAATTCAGAAATGCTTCTGTGCACATGATGATTAAAAACCACCCCACTACTTAAAGAAAAGAGCTTGCATAATGCCTGTCAAAAGAAAGCCTAAGACATTCTCAGTAAAAGAGGCACTGAACCAATTTTCTAGCTATCCACCTGTTGCCAACAGTATTACTACACATGTAAGCCTAAAGACAGGGTCAATGTTCATCATCTAAACATCAAGCTCACCAGATTTGAAGGTCATGACTTGACCTTCCTTGACTTAACATGCAAACAAGATAATACTTGATATCAGGAGGTCCAGATATCCCTCTTGTACAAACTACAACACTTGGCAGACAGTAACTGAGAAGGCAGTTTTGTGACTGGTATTGAAGGGAAGTTTCATATGTACTCAAATATTACTAATAACTTAAAAACACAAAACCAGCTGACTATCACACTTATTTCTCAATTATAAGAAACTGCTGTTAAGAGTGTGCCTATCTAATCCACGCATAATATTCTAAAGAGTTTGACCCTATCAGCTATCACTTTCAAACTTTTCTACTAAAATAAAAATACAAGTCAAAGATGTAATCGGCAAAGACAAACTCACCCTTGTTGGAAGCACAAGCAAAAATCAGCTGGACAGCTGAATTCACACAGAGACTTCTGTTTGCAGCTTATCCAGCACATGCTACCTCTATAAATATGTTACTAGTGTCACAACGTGTCACGGAGAACAGATCGTTGGTATCACTGACACATCATAAGTGAATTCTAACTACTCCTTACAGACAGTAAATGGTTCTCCTAAGACATAAGTAAAGAAAAAAAGTATTTCAAATTACACAGTACAAAAGATAAAAAGCTGTATTTCAAAATCTGTGGATTCAATTCCAAAACAGCCACTGTTATTCTTCATTACGATATTATTTCTTGAAGATATGTGGCAGTTTGCTTAAAAGTGCTGTGAGACAAACAGGAATAGCACTAAATCCTTCTCCATCATTAAAAGGCACTCTTTTGTGCCTTTGTAGTCCAGGTATGACAGTGAAATGAGGACCGCAGCTCACTGCTAATCCTGCTGCACCAACTGCACTTCTGCAGATCGCCCTATAAACCCATTCAGCTTTCAGACTCTAAAAAGTTTTGTAACTATTTTACACGCAACACAGAAAACGTTAGTCTCACAATAACAGGGAAGTGTAACCAAGCAAAAACACAGCCATATTTACCTGGAAATTGTCTGTCTTTCCTTAAATACCTTCTGATTATATTCTCTTCTCTATCATCAGTCATATTTCAAACACATTCCCTTTTTTATTTCTGCATCAAATCTAATATTGCATATAAAGAGAAAAAAAATCAAACAAGCAAAAGTCCCTATTTCCCTGTGTGCACATCATCCCATTAGTCTTCCACCTCCTGAACCTACCATACCCATTCTCTCCTTTGCCACTTCCCCTACGTCAAAATGGCAAGAGATAGAATATTTTATGTCCTCTGTAGGAGCTAAGAATCAACTTTTCCCATCCTTGTTTTGCAGCTATCACATCGAGAAGGAAGAACTCATAACTGACTTGCATCTATGGTAAGTTGCTTTAGCAGCAAAACACCTCACAGAAGACTGCCGCCAGAAGTTCAGAGACAGAAGTCAGGGACCAGTCTGGCTTGTGACCACAAGGTAACTCTTAAGGCAAGGCAGGGATGGTTTCAGCACAGACAGGTAGCAGGTACAGCTACTGTTCTGCCCCTCTGTTTGTACCTCACTTTAACTCCATGAAGTCAGGGGACAGAGCCCTTTAGAGAGGACAGTTTAGTTTCAGATCTAAGGCCCATCATCTCTTCAGTGTTGGAAGTAGCCACCAGGAAGCATGGGAGACTACAGTGCAATTTGCCAGTATTACTGAAGGCTCTCTAAAACTCCAAATACACCAAAATACAGATTAACAACTTAACTACAGGGCAGTACCTTCTTGCTCTGCTGCCGTTCCACTTAATTCAGCACAAAGCTTCTGCATAGGCACACAAGAGCAGATCAGAGCTACTGCAGGTCACTGTGGTGCTCTAAGAGCTCCAGAGCCTTGGACAGCCTACATTTACATGAGAACAGCGGCTTGCTGGCCACCGCAAGCCCACCACGTGCCTCCAGCTGCACACGCTCTGCCGGCATCCTTCACAACCAGAGTCTTCTCCCCGCTGCTCTGCCACTTCGGGCCCTGAATACGCGCAACACACAGCATTCCGGTGTCTGTAAACTACGAGTGCTTTGGGTTTACCTTTTCGCTAGGTTCAGTGTAACAAAATATCGTGGGCACGGCATTTTCTTTCAGAAGCTTGTTGTTGCATTCCCTTTTAAAGCAGTCAGGAGTGAAGTGCTCTGAGCAAATGCTGCTGTACTTGGTCGGTTTGAAGTTTTTCCTTTTAACAGCAGCCTCCCATTTTTTGCAAAGATCAGGTCTCGTAAGAGGAAACCTGCAAATACGAAATACCTTCAGCTTTACGGGAAAGCTTGTTCACAGGGGGTCGGGTTACAGCTGAGCGCTGCCGTGACTGACCGCACGATCAGTTGGGTTTCCCTCTGACGGGCTCATCCTCGGAGCCGAACCCC
>NW_009914735.1:0-2869 GCF_000696875.1 Nestor notabilis
TTAAGGTCCTTTCCAACTCTAACCATTTTATAATTCTATGACAGGACACCGCATATCCAGTTATAGGGAGACCTCTGTTTGGCCATATAATGGGTATTTGCCCAGTTGAGACTGGACGTTCATTTGGGAAAAATGGCAGGAAGGATGGTGCTATAGGACTACATCTCAGATTTTACTTTTTCCCTGTCAATACTTATTAAAGTTTTTGTTGTGGTCCTTCCTGTTCAGAAATACAAAAAAAAAAAATAAAAAATCTGTGTAATGTGGTATATATTTAGGCAGCATTTGTTCTAGAGAGAAACTTTTGGAAGAATATATACTTGATTTGGCCCAAATGCTCTGAGTCACTGGGTCTTGAGTAACCAAAGAGCTACTGCTCTGCAAACCTGTGACTCATTCAGGTGAGAATGAAAGCTCTTCCATGGGCTCAAAATGGCCTGCGAAATTTATGTAAGAAAAAGAAATGTTGGGTGGGTTGTTTTTTTTCCTTTCCCCTCCTTTTTTTTTTTTTTTTTTTTTCATTGGTGAAATAAAGTCATAGAATGCTTTGGTCTGGAAGGGACCTTAAAGACCATTTAGTTCCAACTTCCCTGTCATGGGCTGCGACACCTTCCACTAGACCAGATTGCTCAAAGCCCTGTCCAACCTGTGTTTAAATGCTTCCAAGAATGGAGCAAACAGAAAGGACTAATTTTAGAGAGTGCTGAAGAACTTCATAATGGAAAAAGTCCTTTAAGGCAATTAAACATAGTTAGGTTCTTTTCTCACTCTATGGAACTTATATGCATGACTGTTAATTTTCTTATTTTTCTCTTTGTAGAATTGTCAAAATTGACAGACATGTTAAAGAGAAACCCTTTTTGTCTTTTCATTCCAACATTCTAGAGGATCGATCATGAAAACAGCACTTGCATCTATTAATTCTTCCCCTGTAGCACAGGTAGAGAGAAAATTGGTTCCTTGCACATGCAAAGCATGAGAAAATTAGTTCTATGTGGGGGATGAATACAACACACTAGGAATGCTACAGGCAAAATATATTAATGTCTCTGCTAGCATCTGTTTGATGCAGGGGTCATAATGAAACTATGCTTGTAGTTAGGTGCTTCCTCTTTGTGCACTTAAGATGGTCTTGTGCATTATTTCCTGTGTCCCTCAGTGCTGGTGTGGTCCTATAACCAGCAAGTGGTGGGGAGTTCCTCATGTATAGCTTCTGTTTTAAGGTCATTCATATATTCATCATTCAAAGCTAATTACTCAGTTTGGGCTTCTAAGAAGTTGCAGAAGAGCTTCAAAGATTGAGTTCTGAAAGACTCTTTTTGTTTTGGTGATTCTGGTGGATTTGTGATTTTGGACTTGACAGGTAATTGCTGTATTGCTAGGATCTAAGAAAGGAAGTTTGTTGGAAGGAAAAAAAAACCCTAGGAAACTATTATTATGGACCTAGTTTTGGATGGATTAAGAACACATGCTCTAACAGCAGTTCATTCCCCTGATGCTGGCTGTAACAGCATTTGTAGCATGTGCCACTGTGCAAATGCATTGTTTGTTCTTTCATTTTGAAGAAAAAAAACCAAATAAACAAAAAACCTTAAACAAAAATCCCCCCAAAAATGAAAACCACCCAAACGCAACCAACTGACCAAAATACCTCCACAGGGCTAATATCTATAACTTCTTCTAAATATGTGTTTAGGTATTTTACTTCATACAGGGAACAGTACCACAACTAGTAAGACGCATGTGTTGTTAAGTGCTTGGAAAAAAAATAAATCTAAGAGTGTACCAGGATAAACATGAATCTTTCTACTGTGTCACTTTCAGACCTCCTTGAGCTCATGGCAAATGCAAATCTAACTGAATAAATTAGTTTTGATGCCTTGCATAATGAGAGAGAACTTGCAGATTTTTTAACTGTTATAGAAGGAAGTTTATTATACAATACTTTAGAATTTATGTGACTGTTACATTAATGTCTGTAGTTATTTTTAGTTTGTTAGCATATCACAAGTTCCCAAAATGCTATACTTCTTTCATAAATTTACTAATGAAGTTGGCTTCACTGTTGATTAGAGTTTCTTTTTAGTAAAAGGAAATGTAAAGATATTTGTAAAAGAATCTGAAGGATTAATAAAGGCTGAAAGACTGCTAATTCATGTTGGTGTGGGATGGCCTTAATAGTCTTACAGTTGTAGCAGCCTTACGGATTTTCTAGTGCAAGTTTATGGAAGTAGTACATTTGCTGTGGATCATTTAATGGTCCAAAACTAGTGAAATATTCACTCTGAGCTATGTCAGTGGTGGTGTCCAGAAAAGGTGACAATATTAATTCATCTGCTGCTAAATACTACCTTACTTATGAAGTAATTCAGAAGCGACACAGACATCAGAAATGAAAAGAGTCAATTGCGCAGGGCTAAAGTTTGCAAGTGCTTACTACTAGGTATGGTCTCTTGTGACTATCCTGGGATTAATTGCATCCTAAACAGACAAAAAAAGATTCCAGTTCTCCCCGGCAGTGCTCAAGTCCAGGTTGGACAGGGCTTTGAGCAACCTGGTTTAGTGGAAAGTGCCCCTGCCCATGGCAAGGAGGCTGAAACTAGATGATCATTAAGGTCCCTTCCAACTCAAACCATTCTGTGATCCCCTCCTCCTACTCCCCATTACTCCTCCAATTTCCATGGAAAGGAAAAGGCTTCAGTGGATTTTGTTTTAGCCGTCGCCTAACAAGGATGTAGGCAGTGTGTGTGAAAAGATTTGTTTGCAAGGAAGGACAGCTTAGCTGGTCCTAGAAACTCTTGGTCAAAATACACGTTGTGGGCTATGCTTTTAGTGTTGCCCAAAGAAATCTTCAGACTGATGAAACCAA
>NW_009914735.1:2900-6280 GCF_000696875.1 Nestor notabilis
AGGATTGGCCCTCAAGTAGGAGCTCTGATGGGAGGGCCAGGGCCAAGGCTGCCCCTGCCCGTGCCCTTCTCTGGTGAATATTTTGCTTTGTGAAGAGG
This sequence comes from Nestor notabilis, assembly GCF_000696875.1. Classification (NCBI taxonomy): domain Eukaryota; kingdom Metazoa; phylum Chordata; class Aves; order Psittaciformes; family Psittacidae; genus Nestor; species Nestor notabilis. Next base: position 2,999 of record NW_009914735.1, read on the forward strand.
TTGCTGTGTAATGTTTTGCTCTCAGGCCTGATTGAAGAAGTGCAATGGAAAGCATATGGTGCAACTGAATTGGCACAGAAGTTTTCTTCTGGGGAGGGTTCAGTGAACTTTCCTCAACTATTATTTAAAAAGAAACCCTGGTGCAATTAACCTGGAGTTAATCAGTTGTTCTCTGTTTTAAAGACAGGCTCTTTCTAGTTTTCTTTACTTGTTTTACTGTAAACTTTGCTACTGAGTAAGAATTATGTTAGGATATTGCAACTGTCTACGGTATACCGAGATGTCACTCAACTGGAGTTGAGTGGTTTTGCCAGCTCTGCTTTGTGTTTTGGTATTAGATGTTGCACAAAAACAGGGCAGAGATTTAGACCTAGACTGCATCATAGCAAAAGGGAAGAATGGTGAATTCAGTCAGCATTAATTTTGAAGAGAAATCCTAACCAAAACCATGAAACTGAATTTCTATCAGGCTTTATAACCTAACCCTTTGTAACTACCTGACTTTAAAAAAAGTAGGTGCTGCTGGTTGTAATGGTTAAAGTGAGACCCACAGCTGAATATGGCAAACTTGCAGAGCTTAGATAGGGAGATCCTGTCCTTAGCTTACATAGATCTCTTGTATTTTCAGTAGTGGCATGTATATTTTTTGCTGGATCTCTGATCTCAGACTATGTTGTGTAAATGTGTATGTATTCTTTTTTAAATCAAAAGCATAATTTCTGAATGGACTGTGTACTCTAGGGATATGGATGCAGGACATAGACTATGCTTAGTTAAGATGTTTACTCTTAGGGCCTGACACTCACTAGGCTGCAGTGAGAAACATATTATTTATTGTGTTATAAACACTTTCGTATCTTAAATTCTTAAATGGTTGTTTTCTGGATGGGGCTTGGAATAGAAACTGATGTACCTGACAGTTAATTAAAATTCAGTGTTGTTTGTTCTTGCTTAAACTAGTGAAGAAAAGCTCCTAGGAAACACCATCAAGAATAACATTCTAAAGATTTCAAATTATTTTGAAAGATGAGAATTCCCATGACTCATTTCATTAGAGTTAAAACATAATTTAGATGCTTTTTTACCACCTGTCACTTTTTTTTTTTTTTTGCATTTTTAGAGTGTGTGTTTTCTCTCTCTCATAAATAAATAAAAGGAGTGAACTGCAGAGAGAACCTCTTCTTTCCTTTTTTACCCAGCAGGTTGTTTTCTGATTCCTAGTTAGTGAACTACATGCACATGCTACTTCTGTTGTGCCACTGAAACCCACCTGGACAAATGCATACTTAGTGGGAGTCCAATCTTTTCATTAAGTTACACTAGGACCTGGCTGGTATTGTTGTACAAACCAGAAAGCAACATGTGTAATTGGTTTTGTTTGTATCGTGAAATCACTGATTAGCCAGTTAATACTGTTTTCTTTCCTGTACACACAGCTTCCCACACACAGAAAGATGAAAAAAACCACAAAAATTGTTCAAAAATAAGTTTTAAGCTACAACAATTGGGTTTCCAGATGTCTGGTTCCTTGGTTTGGTAAACTGCACAAGAGCTTATCTAGTCCTGAAATAAAAATTATTTAGGTGGTCCAAAACCTCTCTTACGATTGCCCATCTGCTAGGGTGTTCATTGCATTTTTAATGTGGTAAATAAAATTTCTAAATAATTCTTCAAATCATTGCTGTACAGCTGATTATGGAGCTTGCTAACATCTCATGCTTGCTAACACTATCAAACTGAAGGCAAAAGCACTGGCAAAGCATTTGAACACCCATACAAAGCTTGCAAGGCAAGTAGTCCATCATGGGGAGGGGAATAGTTCAGTGGATTTATGCAGGGCATTAACCACTTCCCCTGTGTTATTTCCCTGTTGCCCCTTTCAAGAAGTGCAGATACATACTGAAGGGAATGGGAAAGGCAATTTTCCAGGCTTTCTTGTTGAGTTTGTGCCATTAATATTCTTTCTAAATCAGGCTGTGCTTTCATGTTCTGTACTCTAGTACAGCAGGCTGGATTTGTACCTGTATTTAGGTAAGCAGACATGTCTACTGTTAATGCTTAAATTTAGTCTTACCTTGTTCACGTTTTTGAAAGGTCACTTCTGCTTGAGTTTGACAGATTGTGGGTGCTCACACATTGGCAAATCAAGCCCTTCTTATACTTCATACTGAAGTCACAACTGGAAAAGAGGCACCTTACTGATTTATGTTCCCAAACCTGTGGACTGAGTCTTGCATACTTTGCTAGAGGTGCAGCTAATCAAAACAGCTGCAGTGCAGAACACCTGGAAATTATGCAACTCCTAAATGTCTAAATGTAAATTTAAGAAACTAATTTTAAGCAGGCAGGTTTGATCATTTTGCCCTTAGTTACCCAGGAAACTGGTTAATTACTATGCATTCACTTCAGCACTCTGCATGCAGCTTTTAAAACATTTTATTGTAATTTTTCTTTTATTTTGTCTTTAGCTAGTGTTTGTAGAAAGGGCCCGCTTGACAGCTCTGGCAAATGAAATACTCTGCCTGCCCACGGAATATGTGCTCCCTAGACAGTGGCAGTCCAAACTTCCTCAAGCTGTTTTCTCAGTGTGATACAACTCTTCTTGGGGGGAGTGAAGAGAGGAAGAGTTGGGGGAGGAGGTAGGGTCCTTGTAGCATCAAGTTTTTGCTCCTGAAATTTATAAGCATTGTCAGAAAAAATGACCTGTATTTTCCTGCCAGCATAGAAAACTGTGCAGCTAAAATGTGGATGAACTCAAGTTCCAGAAACCTATATCCAGTCTGCAAACCATCAAGATCACAACCTTCATCTTGCTATGTTGTAGTTGCCACTGGTGACAGATGATCCCATGAACTAAGCAGAGTTTTTCTTGCTCAGTGCTGAGGCAAAAGAATTTTCAGAGTTCTGGTGCTGAAGCCTGCAGCAAAAAGTCCTGGGATGATATTTGCGAATTAAAGGTGCAAGTGGGAAATCCGGGAATTTACTCTAAAATGTTACAATTGCAGCCTGTTGTGCTTCACCTTCTAAATGCTGATCAGAGTAAGCGCAGTTTATTGCTTCATTTTGTCTTGGTGATGACTTTTGTTTAGATATATGTATAATACGAATCCTGATAGCTACGAATCGCTAGTCACTTAGCACTCCTGGGAAAATCATCCAGGAAGCAGTCAGTCTTTTTAACAAAGGATCGTGTAATTTGCTTTCCAAATGGTTTACAGGCCTCTTGGTTCAGTTAGTAAGTAATGTAAGTATAAATTAATTTTATAATTAATTAGATAATTT
>NW_009914736.1:0-19522 GCF_000696875.1 Nestor notabilis
GGAGCTCCGGGCTGCCCTAAAGCTGACCCCGCACCCAGGCAATCTCCTCTCCCTTCAGGGCGTGAGGTTATGGAGGTCGCTTGTCTGCCGTTTTCCGTTCCCAGCAGTGGCACTGGGCGTTCGAGGTTAAATCAGCTTTAATCTGCTGCTCTTCTCAGTGACGAGCAACGCACCGATGCCGCTGCTCGGGGTGGAAGGCCGAAGGGTGTCTCAAGTGCTCGCAGGATGCCGGCAGCTCGTTCTCGGTTTGGTTGAGCCTTGTGCTCTGACACCGCCCGATAACGGAGCCAGGGGCAGGGCGGGCTAGTTCGAAGCGGGAAGGCTCTCCGTAGTTTGGTTCCTGAAATAGGTTGTCACTGTGCAGGGCGCGCGGCACGGTGCGTTCCTGCCATCAAAATCCTGTACTTAACTTTTCCTTTTGTTAGCACTTGCCGTCAATTTTCCCGTTTGTTGGAGTAGTGGGACTTCGTCGAGAGACTGAGGCAGTGAATGAGGAAAGTGCACAAGTACAGGACATGACCTTTGGAAACAGGGTAGTTGGAACCTTTGTAATGAAAAGGCATACATATGCTTTTTAATGCAGCTTTGCTGTTACAACTTACACAGTACAGAATGTGGGGAGTATTGGGTGGAAAAGTTAGCTCCCACGTTGTAATTATGCAACCTTCCGCAGTTTTAGAGGGGTTTAAAAATACCTTGTTTGTCAGTTGAGTTGGTTTGTATAAAATATTTAGTGTAATCTTGGTACTCCTTGGGTTTTAACTGTCCTGTCCATCTCTTTGAGAAGGAGAAACTGTTTAATGTCCAAGTAAGCATTCGAATACCTATTAAGTTTTCTTGTGAAATAGGTAAACGTGGTATCCAAAGATAGGGTCATGCTAGTGAAGTAGCAAATGCCATCCATCCCCTTGCTGGGTTGGCTGAGCAGAGTGGTCCTTTACTGAACCGTGAAAATTCAGAGCTTCGATTCGGAAAGATATGGAGATCCTTCTCTCGAGTGAATTCCACTGAATGTCAAAGAGGGGCGGTAATGGTGGGGTGGGAGGGAGAGCAGTACACTGGATAAGTGCCCTTCTGTTTTCAGAAGGGAATGTGGGAGTGGTGGCGAGTGGTCAGTTCAGCTTTTCTTCAGATTTCTTGGTAGGTTGTATAATGACCCTAGCATAACGAGTGCAGAAGTAGTATTTGTTCAAGGGATTGACAGAAGTAGGTTAGGTATGTCACAGTTAGGAAGAAGCTCAAATATTATCTTTTTTCAGATAATGATGGCTGTCTGCGCGTTTCTCTGCCGCGCTGTCGAGGGTGGAAGTCAGCAGGTGATGATGGAAGGGATGTTTCTACCCTTATTTCCAGTCCTGCCATTAGCTGGGGATGCGCAGACGTGTTTTAAGATGGGACAGCTGTGCCTCCTTTCCTAACACGATGTGTTCTAAAGAAAACACAATCAGAACGTGGCCAAGTCTTACAGTTAAGCCCGTTTGCATGTAATTTTTATGCATTAGGTGGTTAATGCTGTATGTTAAACATGTACTTTCCAACTGTATTTCAGTGTCTCGACTTGATTGCCAATGTAGCTCATACATTTTGGACTTCCTTGTAGGAAACTACTAAATAGAAAGGTATTTCTATAAGATTAAATTAATGCAAATTTCTTACGCAAGTTCATATGCTAAGAAGTACGCCTGTGTACTTCAAAAGTGTAGTGTTTTTTTGAAATCCTTATCTCTTCGAGGGGATCTGTGATCAACATCTGAAACACCTGTGATCAGGTGCTTGTAGCAGAATGGTTGCAGCATCTAATGTACCATGCTAGCCAAAAACAGCGAAGAAAATATTCCTGACATGTAATCATACTGATTTTTATGTAACTGTCTTGGCAAGTTGTCTCTGCTTCCTTATTTTATACACACCTCCCCACACTCCCCACCCCACCCCTGAAGATGAAAGGGGAGGGAAGGAGACACTTAAAAAGAATACACATCAAATTAAACTGGAAAGGAGTGCGGTTTTTGGCCCCAAAGTTAGGGTGTTTTGCTTAGGAGAAGTATCTTTTTTATAAACGATACTCCAGGATCATACCCTAAGGAAAGCTTTAAAACAGTGATTTCCTGTTTGCCTGGGACTTCATTGGTTTAAACAGGCTGGCTTGTCCCAATGGATAAAGAACAACTAGCATCTCTATCCCTGTAATTTCCTGCAAGCTGTCTCAGTGGGATTTGGTGATCCTGGTCTTGTACCGATGTAAAGTGACATAAACCTAGGGTGGATTTGTTGTGTCGCTTCTGAAAAGAATTCTTTCACCTAATCCTCTTGGAGTGGGGAGAGAAGAGAGCACAGCGGTGACTTTTGGGCTTTTTTATTTCTGGGGAGAGGCAGTTTTAAGACTGGAAGATTACTATATGGAAACTTAACATTCCACATTCCAAATAGATAGATGATACAGCCAGTGATTTTAGCGATTACTGTAGGTTGGTAATTTCTCTAGTTGTGGGATTTAGAAAATACAGATGGAAAAAAACAAATGCTAGGAGAACTGCAGAGAATCAGGACTTTTTTTACTGTGACAACACAGCTTTCTTAATAAGTAGCAGTCCACAAACGTTCTATAAGTGAAATATCTGTACTTCTAATGCAAAATTCTAAATATAAAAAGCTCCCAGAACCAAAATGTGAAACTAGGAAGGTAAAACTGCTTCCCGTATGTTGCCCTGGTTTGTTTCAGAATGTGGTTTAGTGCATCTTTATTTCAGAATCTCCTCTGTTTTTCTTACTTGGAGTGTGAATGTGGTTGATTTCTCAATCTCTTGACTCTGAGCATTAAATGGATAATGCCTTTGCTAAAACAAAATCCCTTACAGCTTTAAGGGTCTGATCCTACTCCCTGTAACATCAATTTAAGCAGAACTGGGCATTAGTGACTGGTCATGCATGTCAACTTTTCTCTCTGTTGAAATCTATCTCAACAAAAGATACTGACCTCGAAGTTTGAAATACTTAATCTCTCTTTAAAAGGTTATGGTTAAATAGCTTTCTGCTGAGATATTACGTTACTTGAGTTATGGAACTCTATAGGAATCCATAGTGCGATTACAGTCATGATACTGTCGCTGGGAGACTGATTAGGTCAGACTTACTAAACTATTCCTAAAACCATAAGAGTGGCTGTGATCCAGAAGGCTTCTCGCAAACAAGTTATAGTATTCCTTACTGCACTGTAAAAACAATGTTTTGTAGAACGCAAGTTGTCCCAGTGGCCTTGACTTCTCTATAATTTGCATGTAGAAGGAAAAACAGACTAATACACCAGTCTCATCATTTAAAAACTGTAACCCGCATATTTGTTTTGAGACTTTAGATCAAAAATAAGCAGGGAAAAATACATGCAGTGCTGAGTTCTGAGCATCTGCATGACAACAAGCATGAGTAACGTGATCTTGGTCTTGAAGATTGTTTCAGTACAATGGATGTTTGAGGCTTTTTTTGTTTTACTTCTGAAAGGTGATGTTGTTTGTGATTCTGGCACTTCGCCACCATTAAATTCTCTCCTCCTCGATGTGACACAGGGCTTCTGCACCTGATGGTGTCATCAGATATATCTCTTTTCAGTAGATGATTGCCTATAGGCAGAATATTAAGAAATGCCAGATGTACTTAGGGGCGTTAATTTTGAAACTGGCTGTCAGGTTTTATTTGGAAAGATACTCTCTTTGATCATGGGAGCTTTTCGAAAGCTGTGAGGAGAAACGCATCCACTGTTTTTTAGTTCATTGTGAGAGATTTCGGTCTGTCCAGTATGAAGGTTAAGGGCAGGAAGATCCAGTGTCAGGATCAGTTTCAGTGATCTAAGCAATTGTTTGGTTGTTTTGGGGTGTTTTAAAAAGTAGGCTTGGAGGTTGGGGTCATGCTAAGACTTCCAGCTTTATGGATGGAAACATGGTTTTAGATGCTTACTTTACATGAAAACACTGTAGGCCTGGCAATGCTGGGCTTTGTGGAATGTGACATGTATTGAATTGCTAGCTGCTTGTTGTGCTACTTGGTGAATAACTCGGTTCAGCTATTTAATGCATTGGTAAACTCAATTTAAGATGACTAAGTGCCACTTAAGGGGGGAGGGAAACGTGCCAAGGACAGACCTGCTTCTTAACGGAGGGTAGGAGAACAGCTGTGCTGTAAAGAGCTGTCTTTGGAGCACTGACTTAGTTCTGAAATCCAGTATCTTATTTGACATGAAATAAATTAATTCACATTAATGTGAATGGGTGTTTTTCTACAGATGTGGTTGGACAGGAGAGGTCTCTCTGAACTTGTCTGAAACCAAAAGGAAAAACATCTTCTTACGGCTGCCATGATCTTAATTTGTTTTATTGTTTTATATTCCTAATGTGACTTGGATGTACATTCTTTTAACTTGTGATCCTTTATGTGTTGGCATCTCCTGCAGAGAGAAGTAATACCTAAAACTTGCCACTTTGCGAAACTATCTCATTTCAATTACATGGTGTATTTAAATCCAAGCTTGGTCCTTGATAGGACCAAAGCAGTGAATGTGTAGTCCTGTTCTGCAGGATAGTTTAAAATGGCTGCAGTGCTCCACCTGTTCATGTGCATAGCATTTTCCTTATCTCCTTGCCGTTGGAATGGGGTCTTTCTAAGGTAGGCAGCTTTTGGGGGTTCTGAGGGCGCAACCACCTCTCCTCCTGAGCGGGAGGAGCCGTGCAGATAGTGCTGGAATGCTGGTGAAACCGCAGCTGAGCTTTGGTATGTGGCAGCTGTGAAGTGCAGCGGTTTCTGCAACTTTGAAATTCTGCTGTGCTCCTGGCTAGCATCCATAACTTAAGTACGTGTGAAGTACCAACATGGGAGACTTCAGTGTGATGTACATAAGAGTTACTATATATACTAAATATGTAGTACCTAAATTGGTACATCCAGGAGCTGAATTTCCTCACTGCTGGAATGCAGCGATCTCTTTTCTTCTCTCTTGATATATTTTGATACTATCCCTCTTTCCATATCTTGCCATCTATTTTCTTAAATAGTTGGTTTTTTTTTTTTTTTTTGACTGTGTGTAAACATCCTGTTGATGACAGAACTGCTGGTATACCTAAAAGCCCTTGTGCAATTAAAACATCCATCTGTTCTGTGAGGACACAGACAGACTGCTACACAACTAAAGCACTACATGCTTCTTGGGAAGATGCTACTTAATAGCACATTAAAAAAAAGGGAAACAATTCGTTCGGAACAGTGTTAAGCAACTGGTATGTACTTCTTAACTACCAGAAACTGCTTCATAGTTTTATAAAAGAATATAAAGAGGAATTTATTTATCTAAGTGATACTCTGGAAGTGAAGCAAGTGAAAAAATGCTGTGTCTGAGGTCAGTTTGAAAAGTATATGCATACAGAATTCCATAGAATAGAAGCTCAGAGATAGAAATCCCATAGAATAGAAGCTTAGAGATAGAAATCCCAGAGTGCTGCTTGTTACACTCAGCTTTTTAATTTGGAAGGAGCCTGTACCTTGCATGTTTACAGCTCTACATTCCTCTGTGTTTAAGGGGTGATCATTTTGAATTAGCTCTTTAAGCTATTAATACCTTGATTAAGGGGAAAAAGAAAGAAAACACATAGTTTAACTTTCTGTTTGCCTTGGGCAGTAGAAGCAAAGACACTAGTCTTCAGTGTTTCATTATTTCACTGCCTGTGAAATGGGGCACACTGGCATTTTAGTTGAGAGAAATCTGTTTTCAGCTTCCAATGACTCAGTGTTATTGCTGTATTTTAGAAGTTCTGCCCAAATGAAGATTTGCACTCTGGGAAGCTCTGTGTCTGAAATAGCCCTTTAATGCTGTAATAACTCTGTTGTTTGACCCAGAGAACTGAATGTTGCATTTACCTTCCAAAGACTGGACTTCAGGAGTCTTTGATGCTTGGAATCAGTTGCAGTTTATGGGGGGAAATAACTCAAGTAAAACGGACAGGTGGGATGTGCTAAAGTCTCTTGTTTTGTCTCTTGGCCATGTAGTTCCAGCTTATTTTTTCCTTCTCAAAGGCGTCTAAGATAAATGCATCCAACCTTTGTAAGCAACTAAAAAGTTTTAAACTGACCGGAAAATGGATGTGTCTTAATTTTTTCTAGATTTGGCTCTAAGGCAGGAATTCTGAAACGCTAACCTCTACACAAGATATTTAAGAAACTTCACAGGAAGACAGTGTCCCCATTTTAAAAATAATCAATAGTGTCTTGCTCATGATAATCATCTGTGAGATTGGAAACCTGAATTAAAATTCCAGCTGCATGGTAGTGAGAGAGTGGAGTATAGATTCGAGGTAGTTAAGCTCTACAAACTGTATGTCAGAACGTTCTAGACTTTCAGCTTCATCTTTCTCTCAAAAGTACCTGGTTTTATTCTTTGTGTAACTTGTCCTTCAGATAGTTTTTCTGGACAGTTGAGTTAGCTGCAGCATTACTCTTCGGGGAGGATGATTTTTCCATTTTTCACTGTAAAATAACTCGTATTTTCTATAAAATAATTCTTTTCCAATTAGGCTGGCATTTGTCCAGCATGCGTCTTAATGTAGATACCACTGTCCAAAAATAACTAGCAGCAAATTCTAATTGAACGTTTTCCTACCGACTGCTGTTAAATACTGAAGTCGTCTTCAGTATTGGAGAATTTTAAGCTTAAGTCTTTTTATTTCGGATATATTTTAATTGAATCTTAATTTACTTTTCATCGTATGTGTGTTACATGGTAAAATGTTACATGCAAAGGAGAGACACCGCTTGGAATGTTGGAATGGAGCAGCTGTCGTAACAGCATGGAGGGACGTATGTGGGTTGTAAATGAATAGCAATACTGCATCCCGCTGAAATTCTATCCAGGATTTCAGGTCGGCAGAATTAGCAGTAAAACCAGTTTTCTGTGGTGTCTGTGCTGGCACACCTGCTTTGGTGTTTGTGTTTTCAGAAAGAAGCAATGGCAGTAATTGCTGTTTGGAGTCCTGCCTCTAAAGTTACAATGGCTGTGGTCACCCCCTCCATGCCCGCTGCCACCATCACATAAAATCATTTAGTTATGTAAGTTGATAGTCCAAATTCTTTATGCCAGTTGCCACAATTGGGATTCCTCTTGCTGCCCTGTTTAGCTAACTAGCTAGTCCTGACCCTTTGGGTCTGATGGCTGAGACTTTTTGCTCCTATGATTGTGGTTGAAATACATGGATAATGGGAATGTTGCAGAATCTCTGGTGGGTTTTTTGTGCACCTACCTCTCACCCCCTCAATTATTTAGAAGACAAAAATTGTTATTTGAAGAACATTGCATTTAAAAATGACAACTGTTAAATCGGGAAGAAAGACCTCCTGGAGCGAAGAGTTATTTAATTTCACAACATGGCATTCTATTCTTTGAAGCTTTTTCTGTTGATGGGGAAGTAAAATTTCTTCCAGCTGGCTTTGACTTATTTGGAGGGATGCTGAAAATACTCATTGCCCAACTAACTGTGTGTTCCTCGATTTGGCAGCTAAGAATAACTATTTACATCTTGGTATAAAATACTGAGTTTCAGGGGATTTTTGCCTCAAATTTTACCTAGCTTAGTTCTCGGTGTAGAAGGAAAATGAAATTGTGTAAGTGGGGAAGATTTTTAAAGTTTAAGTCAACATTTTTCATGGGCCAGAGGTAAATGTGGCTCTCTGCAGGGTATTAATTGTTTCCTGGTCTTGTCCAATGACAACAGGGATCTTTGAACCAACTTCACTAGGCTCTGAATTGTATTCATAATTCTCCAAACCCCATAATAGTCACTTGAGCCGGTTCCTCTCATCTGCAGGCACTCCAAGTGCCGTGCCAGCTTATTTAAATGAAGACAAAACCGTGGGCCATGGTCCCAGGGGTAACGAGGAGCCGGAATGCCTTTGAAGTTCAGGACCCTAGGCTGTAGGTGCGATTTACATAAACCTCATTATGTAATCTGAAAGCAGGTTCTCTTCCTGTTTGTTCGATTTATGAAGCTTTGTGTCCAAAGAGAAAGAGATAGCAAGACCTGTAATTAAGATAAGTAGCAGGCCACTCCTTTTCTGAATACGTGCTCTGGCAAGGAGAGAATTTCAGATGCAGCATTGAGTGTAGAACAAAACCTGTGATTCAGGCACCTTCAGCTGATGAGAATAATACCAACTCCTTTCCTTTGAAAAAGCTGCATGCTTCTTTAGACAATAACTATGCCTGGTTCAATCTATTATTTGCTTTAAAAAAAACCCCAAAAAACAGTACAGAAAAGCTTGAAGTTCTTACAGGCAACAATTTTGCTTTCATGTAGGCCATAGATGGTCTTTAAGCAGCTCTCATCAGTTTTAAAGCTACCATGAAACTAGTAAGTTCTCAGGTGGACAGTGAGTTTTCTGACCAGAATTGCATATAGTGACATTTTGGTGTTCTGGGCCAAACACTTGCTTTTTCTTCCTGTCTCATCCTCCCTAACTTTTTTTTTTTCCTTTTTTAAAGCAGATGAGAAGTAGCAGCACTGGGTTTGTGGTAAGAGTCCTGCAAGCAGCAAAGCTAACTGTATCTGCAGTCTGCTTGCTCAGAAGATGATTGGTCAGATCTACCAGTGATTTATTATCATCAGTTATTTTATGATTATTGACTCAAATTGTAAGTGATGGAGGAATGTATTTTTCCTTTTACTGTGTGTTACTTAGTGGGAGACCTCTAGGGGCTAACAATCTCTGTTAGCAGTCATTTTATTTATGAAACTTAATTATGTCTGAGACAGTCTAATACTGTATGTCATTACTGGCTTTATGCATCTACATATATTTGCTTTCATGCTATAAATCTTGCCCATTGGAATAAAAAAATCAATGACAAACTGTAATGAATGAAGTGGTGGAACACCTGGAAGAAGGCTAGCATGTGTAATGTACTGAAGTTAGCAGGTTTGGAGCTCTTGGTTTCTTCTGGAACCAGTATCACATGGCTACAACACAAAGGCAGGGTAGTTCGCAGGTTGCAAACAGGATGTTTCTCAAATGTGTAGGAGACAATTTCAGAAACGTTTCAGAAAGACCAACGGGAGCTTATTGAAAGCTGTGTAATATGTAATTATACAAAAGGTGGAGGTTTTCTTCCCTTTTCAGTCTTAGAGTTGAGGAGTTTTTGATGTGCTTAGTGAAAGTGTGGAGCTCCTAATGTGGTTGTGTGGATTAAAATTTCAGTGGTTAAAGGTAGACCTGAGTTTGTCCTTTCAGAGCAAGCAGGTAACTTTTTTGTCTTGGGTATCCTAGCTAATAAAAGAAAGGACTGACTGAAAATAGGATTCTGAACTCTTTGAAGTATCCATCCAAGCTCTGAGTTGTCTTCTTACCATCTTTTCTTTTTTTGGCATTAAAATCATGTCCCTTGTCTGTATCAACCGAAATAGAATCTGTTGTCTTTATATTCCCTGTGAGTAAACTGAAGATTAATGTGATAAGTTTCAGACTGTTATACATAGAAGTTGTTTCTATTTCTTAACTTCCAGAACAATGGTATCATCTGTATAAGTATATGCATTCCCCTTAGATTAGACTAAAGAGAGACAGCAAGCAGTTCTCTGTGATATAATCTTCTTAATCAAATGACAACTTTAATTCCTGCTAATAAGAGTACATTATTTTATTTTGCTTTACAGATTCCATCTTGGAAGCGTCCCTTTTTAAGAAAAGTGTTTTGGAAAGTTTCCTTTCTGAATCCGTGTGATAAAGTTGAGTTTATTTTGCCTCTTCCAGCTTTTTCCTTCGTAATTGAAACCTAGAACAAAAATACATTGATCGGTATCACTAGATATCATAGTACAAACATTAAGCTGCTTTGTAGCCTGCAGTGGGCTAAGGCATATTCCTTCTATTGGCGTCAAAATGTTTCTCTGGAGCAAATGGTCTTCTGGAGCCTGGGCTGTATGTTATATTTAATTTGCAAGCCTGGGTTTGGTGTGATCATTTGTATAGCGCTCCACTGGAGAGTGAGCAGTTTCAGCACCTCATGCTGCTTCAGTTTTGCATTAACAGGAGGTCTATTTTGAGTTCCTGGCAAATAACTGATATTACTTACTTACTTACTCTGTGGAAACGGGAAAATGCAGATTTGTCACCTTAGTTGTGAACAGCACTGTCTTCTGGTTGTGTTTTCCACTCACCCATTTTGTACAGTTTTAGTTGTCTTTTTTAAGATTTTAGAGGTTTTCTCAAAAATCCCCATTTATCAGTGTAAATCTTTGGTGTTGCGTGTGTGTCTTCCCCCTTGCCCGTATCTAAAGGGCTGTGTATGAAACAGTACCACTTGGGGAGAAGAGCGTTCATTCTAGCATTACTAGCACAGAGTTGCAAAAACAGATAAGCAAAATGCTCTCCAGAAAGTCACAGCACATAGCTACAACAAATTGCTGTGTCTGTATTAACAATGTAGGATCAGGCAGTGATATAGTCAAAAGAGATAAAAAGAGCAGACCCTTGAAGAGGTTTAAGGTGTATTGCACCTTTATGTTACAGAAACAAGCATCTGAAAAGTTTTTTGGTTGTTTTGGTTGTTTTGTGTTTTAATAAAAAGTCCTGTGTCACATGTATGTCCTTCACCCAGCAGTGCATCTTTTGCAAATAGAGGACTTTATGCAGGCCACAGCCTTTCCCTCTTAATGTTCTCTGAGTGTTTGTCTGTAATTTATGAACTGGTTATGAAAGAAATAGACTAATCTTGCATAGGCTGACAGTAGAAGAGCCTTTGAACTTAAAATGACTGTACTGAATCTTCATATTAGACTGAGCTGTAAACAGTGGTATTAGATGTGGCGCATCTGTAAAGCTTATGCTTTTTAGGAATATGCACAACAAACACGGAGGAGATTCAGCATTTGGCACTGCTGTCTTGCTTCTTGTCATCAGCTAAGCTAGGCATAGAATCATAGAACAGGTAGGGTTGGAAGGGACCTTAAGATCACCTAGTTCCAACCCCACCTGCCATGGGCAGGGGCACCTCGCACTAGACCATGTCGCCCAAGACTCTGTCCAACTGCTTAAGTTTAAAAAAACCAAATCAAAAGGCAGTTAGCAATCATTGTCCTTTCTGAATTGTGGAGGATAGCACTGCTAAGGAAATGGGTACAGGGCAAGTCTAGCCTCCCCCTGTAGCCCTGAAAAAGGATGGATTCCTTGTAGGCAGGTTCTGGGAACTCAGTGTGTAGACATCTGTCCAGGTAAGGACTGCATATGTGTACTTGTCACTGGTAAAAGCAAGAACAGCTATAATTTTGATAGAGTTGCACTCTTCTTATGCTTATACATTGTCTTAATTCTGTGAGATTCTTAACCAATATCGCATTTTAAGAATCGGTGAATTGCCTTTTGTGATGTAGTATTGTTACTTTAAGTTTGTTTGGATGCTGTGCATACTGGCAGGCTTGAATCAGAGATGTTAATTGATGCTCTTTGAAAGGTCCTTTGGCCATTGTGCCTTGGCTCTCTATGGGTTTTTTGGTTGCACTGGCTTTTTTCACAGTCAGGTTTCACTTTTGCTTAGGTCTTTATTGTTCACATCCACTAATTTTTCTGAATGTCTGGGGCATGTACTCAGCTGAAAATCCTTTCAGCTTTTCTCTGTAGATGTGGCTATGCTGCTTTGCAGCAACATGTGTAGTGGTTCAAAGACAGACTAAGGTCTAACCTTCATACTTAGTGTAGATGCTGTCCATACCAAAACAAATGCTGTGGCATAAAGTTAATGCCCACTAACCTTTTCATAGCAGAAATTTCTGAATATAGCAGTATCTTCATCCACAAGTAGCAGGGACATAGTGTAGTATCCTTATTTCCCTAATGAAAGATTAGGCAAGCCTTGCCTTATCATTTATACATAAACATCCCGTTTTGTCTTTTCACATTCTCTTGAGCATTTGCCTGTCTGCACTGGAGTTAATGTTGTTCTTTTGGCAACTCATGCTTAGGAGAATATACCCCCATGGGGCTGTCTGCAGGCAGGCATGACCGTCTGCTTTGCTTTGATTGTGAATGTTTGTTTGCTTCCCTTCTTAGTTAGTGAAAAGCGTGGTAGTGGCTAGTTACAGGTCTCATTAAACCATGTTGGCGTGGCCACTAAGCTGAGCATTTCACTGCGAGTTGAGCTGATGGAGGGCTGTCACCTTTGTGACAAGGCACAAGGATGAGGTGCTGATACTGGTAGAGGTGTCACACGTAACAGTCTGAGTTCCTGGATCATAGGTGGGGCTAGCTGAACTGTAAAAATGAGTACACTGTGCTGTGGGTCACTTTGATCTTTCCCTCTATGTGCTATTCTCACCCTGTCCATTTTCTTACATGTTTGTTAAGCTGTTGAGAGGTTTGATGAGCAGCAGAATCCCCAGTGAGAGGAAGCTGCTTCAATTTTGTTTACTGATGACCTGGTAAGGCAAATTGCTGAGTGCATTCATTCCTGGCTAGTTATAAAGGGAGGAAAGGTAGCACATGACTAGAAAAAAAGTAGATGTTTTGTCATCTCACTTTGCTGGTGGTGGTTACTCTTATTAATGTGTGTGCCTTAATTTTTTCTGAAGGCAGTTGGATTGAAAAGGGAATTTGAATGCTGCCATGTGAGTGCATCCTATCAGGGGTTGAAGGTACAGAGGTAAATACAGTTGTAGCTTTCTTGCAAGTGTCGCGAGTTTCCTGATGAATGAAGAGCAAAGGTAAGAAGAAAAAAGATGCGGTAAAGCAGCATAGTTTGTCTCAAGCTGGTGAGGACTCCTGCTTCCAGGTAGAGCAGAGCTGTGCTGCAGTTGCTGTCAGGAGCGTGGTGGTGACATCACCCCAGGGAGAGGGGGAAAGAAGGCTGGGCAGAGTCACTGGGGCTGCTTGTTCTGCACAGGCACTCGGGAAGGGGTTTCTTTCGTATGCTGTCTAATAGATTCAGCCTTTTATTTTATAATATAATTAAATAACCAAGCCTTTGTGCGGCTCCTGAATTCCTTTAATTTAGCGGCAGCACAGAAGCTGAATTCAGAGCATTCATGGGCCTGTACTATCTCCCTGACTACTTGCCAGGTCTATTCATGCTGTTCTGAGTGCAGGAAGTTCTCACATTCATTCAGGGTTGGGGGGGTTGGGGTGGGTGGAAGGCGTTGTGTGGTTGGCTTCTGGTTTTGTTTTTTTGTTGGATTTTTTTTTTTAAAGCAAGGGAAATGGTTATAAGGAAAATTCTTCAGCAATTCCCTGGGACCAATTTACCAACTGTTAATCTGTGAGTAAATAATGGGAACAGTTTATACACTTGGCAGCTCTTGAGAAAGAGCAAAGAATCATGAGAAGTTCACAGTCCACAGCCCCGAGATAGCTGAATACTTTGGTATGTTAGGATTTGTCTGAACAGGGACAGGCCAGTACTTTTTTGTTAGCACATGTAATCTTATATATTCTGAAGTACTCAGTTTGAAGAAAACTTTACTCTGCCATGTGGTAGCTGGCTGCTTGTACTTGCTCAGGTTAAATAATTCATTCTCTACTTAACACTCTAGCCAATATGTTCATCTTCTTTTACAGACTGTTGCTAGTGCTCTCTCGAGGGGATGAGGAAGTGTATTTGCTGCCTGGTGAGGGGGAAGCTGGTAACAGTGGCCTTCCTTCAGTTCAGGGGAAGGATAGGACAAGAAGGTGAAACAAAACTGAGAAAGCAAGGACTAAATCAAAGTGAGTAGACAGGAAGTACAAAGTGCTTTGCAAACTTAAGCATTCATTTCACTTCCCAGGAACTGTCCCACATCTCTAATCTGTGGTATCTAATCTTTATAACAAGATACCACAGCAGTAGACATAATTGACATGTGGAAAGTGCATAGGAGAAGGGAAAGTGAATTCTCAGTGTGGGTTTTCTGCTGGTACAGATGTGTTGTGGGAAGCGCTCAGCTATCTAGGGTGAGCATTTGACAAGCTGCATTTTCACCAAAACAAACAATTTGGATCATACAGACTCTCCTGCAGAGCTGGTGTTCATTTGTTAACTATGTCTGGATCCTCTGTTGGAAAATGGAAAGAGAGCTGCTTGACAGAACAGTGGGTATACACCATTTGGTAAAAGTGAGTAAGCAGGAAAGTCCATAGCTGAAAATGTTTTTAGGTAGGCAGTGTGAGCTATATCTAACATGTTCCACCTGGAAACTGAATTGGAGGTGAGAAACGCAAAGTTCATCTCTCTGGTTCACAGGATGCACTGAAGTACACGTTTTTATGCTCTGGCATAAACTTGCAAACTGATATCCACTTAGAAATAATGTCTTAAACATAATTACCTTAAGGCTAAGTAATCACCTTTATAAGATTCTGCCTTTGTTGGAATCCTGGCATGAATAGGACTTAATGATTCCCCTGCTACGAGACTTAATTTGCTACTGTGATGTTGTCCTACAACTTCCTGTTCTCCTGAAAACTGAAATGGGTTGTTGTGTTGTGTTTCTTTCCTTTGTAATTTCTGTAAGGAAAAGCATTGCCTTTATATTCTGACAGTGAGTATGAAGCAGTTTTCTGAAGGTGCTGTAGTTCTTGGAATCACAGTCAGTTAAGAACATTTACGTATGGATTATGGCACATGTTACCACACGTGCAACTGTGTGAAAGTAATGCCAAATGTCTGGATTGTTCTAGCAAAAATGAGGAAACGAGGAGTGTAAAATTACTGCTGTTGGATAGCCTCTTCATATTGCTATTTTTTTCCCCTTTACTTTAGAATTATGAGTTTTGATTTCTGTTTTGTATTACAAGTAATGGCGCTGAATATCTATGGCACATTTTTCTCTTTTAAAACAGCTTACCATTTGAGGCTGTAAAAGTACTGTGACAGCTTTGCTTTTTAGATATTTATATTAAAAACCTTCTGCTTGCCTGTATATGTAATTAAAATTGTATGTCATATATAAGTTTTTAAGCTCTTCAGAGTTTAGGAGGTCATTACTTAAAATTATTTTGTGAACCCAATTTAATGACTAAAAAAATGTATGGAAACACACATTCGCTTCAAGGTTGATTTTTTTCTGGTATTTTTTTAAGATCTTGTGAAAGTCTTCAGCAAAATGAAGATAAATAACATCAGCTATTCCCCATGTTCTTGAGTAGTGGAGGGGGGACAGTATGTCAGTTGAGGGAAGGTTTACAAGTTAAACCTCCTGCTGCCAGGCAGCCCAAGAAATGGGTTGGCATCACTCAGAAATGAAAGCAAATGATAGGTTGATGTTGGAGCAGAGTGGACAAAGGAGAAATAGAGAAAATGGAGAGAAATTTAACTTCTTAAATTAGCTCATTTCTGTTTTCAGAATAAGAAATCTTAAAAGAGAAGGTAACTATCTTTGAAAGTCTTAATCGTATTGTAAGAACAGAGCTGGGCCACACTGGGAGTGTAATTCTCTTCCCTTTTTTATTATTGTAGTATTTTATGGTGAGTTAATGACTGCTGTTACAAAATGGGTTGTTTGAACATGCGTAATTATACTGTTGCTCCTCCTAGCTGTGAGTTGTGAGTAGATGAATGCTGAAGAGTCACCCTTTCTCCTGTAATGCCAAGTCTTTTTGTTTAGCTTCTGGCTTATGTAAGCAAGCTGAGCATTTGCCACAGCATGCTGTGAAAGATACTACCACCTGTAAGTACCAGTCTCCATAGGATTGTGGTGTTCCCCCTCCCTTTCCAATCTGGTGTTAGGGACCCAGCACACAGGTAAACTAGCAGTCAAAGACTTCTTGTGTGGATGAGCTTCACCCATAAAAATATCTTGGTTTTTAATGAAAGCCATTTCTTACATGTCTCCTTTCCCCACCATCACTGGTGTTGGATTTGTTCTGTTGAAACATATGCCTCTGTAAGATTAAAATTGTCAGTGTGTGTGTGTTTAGCAGAATGTTGTAAGATAGTAAGTAATTAATGTTGTAGCCATCATGTGAATGGAAAATATTTTTGCAAACGTGTCTATATATCTAGATACTTAAGAGGATAAAATTAGGCTTTGGAATTTCCCTCTGCTCCTGTTTAACTTAGCCAGCTCTTAGACACACTTTTATTATGATGATAATGGTTATCTGCCATTGTTTTACTTTTAATGTCAGCATTGCACTGTCCTTTGCAAGAGTGTAGTGTGCAAACTAGTAGCAGTTGGTGCAAATCGGGATGATCGGGTAGAGGTTATGTTCTGTTGTCTGGCAAGTTTCTTTCATTTCTTCAGTTTTCTTGCAAATTTAAAAACTGTTGTGGTTGTTGTGTAGTTGAAAATGTTTTGATATTTCTACTTCAAACAGTGGAAGTTGGAAAGTACAGTATTACAGGCATATATTCATTCACCGGTCTTGAGCGTTTGCATTTTATGATGACTATGAAACACACTGATTTAGTTGGGACTCTAATTTGTCCTAGGATTCTTGTGCCAATGCAGGATAAGACTTAACTTACTACAGTGCTGTGTCTTTTTGGTATACATGTTTGTGGGGGGAAGAAAAATCTGTATAGACAACTCTAGTGGATGCACCATATTGTCTGCTTTTTAAATTATGTTTAACTTTTGCTTAAGTATTTTGAGGTGAGAAATTACTTAGCAAAGCTCTAGGCTGGATGGTGAAATTTGCGACGCCTAGTCCTTTCACCTCCATGTTGCGGAGAAGTGTGAGCAACAGTGTTTTAGCACACACATTTCTTCCATAGTTCTGATCTTAAAACTATGGGGGAAAACGGTGAACAGCTTTTTTTGCTCTTCCCTTTCATTTTTGGTATTTCATCTCTAGCAGTAAGCATTCCCCAAAATAATAAAAATAAAAAACAGGTAATGCTATCTTCGTGTGCAGTTGAACAGTAGAAAAAATGAGGTGACAAGGTAGTGTTTTTTTTGATGACATGAGTGTGATGAGAGAATAACCTCTCTAGGCTATACACGCTGTTCAACTTTGATTGCTGCAAATGCAAGCACTGAAATCCATTATCCCAAGAGTGCTTGAGTGCCAAATTCATTCTGTACTGAAGCTTTTCACCCAACATGTCTATGAGGTGTCTTTCTGCATCTAGACACATGGATTCCTACAAGTTACAGGGATACCGACAGACAGAAAGCTAACTTCCTTGCTCACATGAAAAGGAGGAAATTTTGTTGTAAAAGCATGTTCACCCTCAGCTGACTTGCCCTTTGCAAGCAGTATTTGCATGGGGGTGTGTGTGTGTGTGTGTTTGTGTCCTTGCATTATGTTTGGTGCAGCCGCCTTTTATATCATCATTGCTGCTGCTGCTGCTGCCCTGACCTCTCTCCAGGCTTCTGGCTGGGGTTTTCTGTAGCACATTCAGAAACCTGGTGCCCTTCTTTTGGGTGTTCTCTCTTGGAGGTTGGGGGAGCAAACACTTGCGAGGTGGAGATTCCCCCCACCGTGGTATGACTCGTGCATGATGGAAAGTCGCAAGAGCATCAGCCTTTTGGTTTCTGCAGTGTGTGCCTGGGCAGTGCTGCAAGCAACAGCATCATCTGTCTTCTGAGTAGACCTTCCCACAGATTGGCTGAGCGCTGTGTCGTGCTGCCACACGGTTGTCTAAAGCAGTCAAGCATTCTTCCATTTTAACTGGCTGCACTGTCTGTCCAGAGCTGCATTCAGGTTGAGAACGTTAACACTGATGCCTTATGGGGCCCTGATGTTGCAACTTCTAATAATTTGCATTAGCAGGTTGCTAGGCTAAATCATGTAAAACTTCAGTAGCTGCAAATCTCTTGTTTTAATAAAACCTGTTAGCTTCTAATCCAGTGTGTGATTAGTTGCAAGAAATCATTGGAGCACTTTTCCAGAGTTAATTTGCTGAGGAATCAAGTTGTTACTTGAACCCTGCTCTTCCTTTCCCTTCACTTCTGCCTGAAAAAAAATTAGATTTGGAGCTTAAAGATTCTAAATGTAAAATTTAGAAGAAAAAATGGGAGGAGGTGGGCAGAAATTACATCAGGCCCCTAATAAAATGGAAAGAAAATAAGTCCTCTTTTAACATCTTTAAGCTTTATTTCTGCCTAAATTTGTAACAGGCTAGGTAAACATTACTGATCAAGAATGTTATTCTAATTTTTTTACACGTTAAACCTTAATCAGACTTCAGAGCATTGCTTTCAAGCTCAGAGGCAATTATCTAGATTACTGAGATTAAATATTTGTGGGTTTTGGAGTTTTACCACAGATTTTGGCGCTGTGTCCTTTCCACTGCAGAAGAAAACAAAATGCAGTCATAGGCAAGGACATTGCCATTGTAGTGGTTTTAGGGGCAGACAAGGCAGGATGCAGAGAGCAAATACAGAATTTGCTGGGGGGAATGGTAGTGCAGGCTGCTCTGCCATCTCCCATTGCCCTCTTGCCTGTTAAAAATTACTAATTTTTAACTAAATAGAAGAACAGATAAACCTTTTTAATAATGCAGCATGGTTTATGGCAAGGTTTACAGCAAGGAAAAGGTTCTTGATGTTCTGGGTGACATGGTTTAGTGTGTGGTGTCCTTTGCCCATGGCAGGGGGGTTGGAGCTAGGTGATTTTACGGTCCTTTCCAGCCCTAACTATTCTATGGTTCGATGATGATGATGATTGTTGTTATTATTTTAATTGTTTCTGAAGAGATAGTGTGCTGTCCTGAGTGACTGCTCTCGGAGGCTGTGGAGAGTCTGTCGCTGTTAGCAGAGCTCTGGGGAAATCTGACCCTTGAGTGCCAAAGGGCTAGTCTGGGCAGAATGAGAATGGAATCTGTTTCCTTCCAAGGGATTTCTGTACTGAAGGCAGTGCTCTGTTACATTTCTTATAGAAAACTTCTTGAAGCAACTGATTTCCTAAGGCCTAGGTTTAGCTGGGTGTTTTTGCCTAGCTCTTCTTGATATCCATTAAAAGGATAACATACTGTCTTGTGCTTACCAGGCTGCTGGGCATGGTTAAGTAAAATTTACATCATCTGTGACTTGAAGAATCTTGTTGTTTGTTATGTCTTTCGGACTATAGCAATACATGGGAATGGGATAACCCTTCTGAAAGAGAGATTTTGCTGTGTCTGAGTAGGTGTTTGTGGCTATGCTGGCTTGGTTTTTGCTGTGGTGGTGATGTAACAATTCTGTGCTCTCTTAGCATAGTTTTTTCCTCCCTGTTGTGGACTAATATGCAGTAATTTTTTTTTTTCCCTAGGTTGGCCAATCTTCAATGGATGATAGCAATTTTTTTTTTTTTTTTTTTTTAAATCGAGGAATCTTTTTTCCTCCCTCTATTTCCCTCCTTTCCTCCCTCCCCCTCATTTTATTCCTTCAGTTGCAGTAACAAGACCTTGTTTCAGAATCACCCAGAACCTGGTACCTGTGTTGAGCTCAGTGCAGTTGATCTTGCATGTTTGCATGGGCTGCTCACTAGGGCATGTCTCTTGTTAGGGTTGCCTTCCATAGTCAAGTTCTTCCATCCTAATGTTTGTAAGACACTGAGTCTGAAAAGCCTGTTTTGGGGGTTCAGATGTGTAGTGTTCAGC
>NW_009914736.1:19553-21466 GCF_000696875.1 Nestor notabilis
ATCATCTCCTTTTTGCGCTATTGGTATTTGGGGGCTACAGAGAAATCTTAAAATAAGGTAAATGAGTGTCAGTACCATTACCTGTGCCAGTGGAAATCTTTAGTATAGCTGAACAATGAGTAGTGGTGTCTAACTGTGCTCTCTTGTGCGTAGGCATTTTGTTATTAAAAAGCTTTGGTATGACGGGGATTGCAAAATCAGATGGTACTGATGTGATGACGTTTGTAAAACATCTCAGAAATCTTATTTTTGAAGTTCTTGAGAGGAGTTTGTCTTTATCTCTAGCAGTTTCTGAATTCCCACAGGCTTCTAACTTAAGCCTTCTTAAAAATAAATGTGTAAATATTTACATGATACCTTTTTTCAGTGAGTGTCCTCCCACGTCTCCTGCTGCATAGTGTCCAATCCACATATTACAGGCTATAGTTAGTAATACATTGAACCTGTGCACTTATTCTATATTAAGTATAATAATAATATGATTTTAGCATTAATAAAGAGAAAAGTTTTAACACCAGGCTCCCTCACCTTTGCTAATTTTAACATGTGGATGCTGAAAGAAAAACAAGTTGCGTGTAGTTCAGTGACTAGCTCTTGTAGGGGATACAAAGGGATAAGAACACAAAATTCATAGTGTCTTTGCTTCAAGTTTGAGACCCTTTTGTCAGCTAGGCTTTTTTGTATAGCAGTCATAAAAATGTGTATAAAGGCTGCACATCTAAAACTTCCTTTCTAAAACAAAGGGAACTGCATTAGTATGATGGGTGAAAGGAACTTGTCTTCGTACTTTTAAGAAACTCATCAAGGCGAGAGTTGGTCTTCTCTTTGCTTCTCCTGCCAGGTGCTCGTTTGTCACCTTGTGCAGAAAGTTTGCTAGTTGTGTAGTTAGTGTTTTGAAATATATTTAACTCTACAGAAGGCTTTCTTACTGTAGAGTGTCACATGATGCGTTACACCTAAAGAAAACATTTACAAAATTCTTAAATGACAATTAAAAATGAACTAGTGATGTGGAGGAATTTGAAATAAAGAAGACTGCACTTCTGAACACAAAAATTGAAGGTTAAGCCTGGATGCCCTAACTTGCATAACTTTTAAAGACTTAAGCTCCAGGCATAAACAAAACAATTCATCTTGCTCTTCTCCAGAGTAGCACTTGGTGCAGATTAGAGAATTGCTTTAGGGTAGCTTGCACAGTAGTGGTAGTATCATGTTGACATATCTCCTGGCATCCTTTGGATACAGAACTTGGTAGAAAAGACTCAAAGGTAGGAGAAATTGGTATGATATTTAAAAAAAAAAAAAAAAAAAACTAAGCATTTTTCACTGCTGCTGGTACTTGTATTTTTCACTTGGTTTCTCCTCTGTGCAGATGTTTGAAGAAAGTCCTTTTGCTTTTTGGTCTGTGTTTGTTTTTCCTGGGAGACCCTTTGAGAACAAGGTTTTTCTGGCCTGCCTTGGTGAAAAAGAAGGCAGAGAACCAGATAGAAAATTGTACTGAAGAAGTCATCTCTGTTTGATCTGTTAGATCTTCTGGAGTTCCATATTTCAGCTAGGTACCTGCGTGGTATTTGTACCATGGGCACATTTTTGGGGAGGGATTAAAATCAGCCTTGCTTTGGTCAGTATCATCTTGTTGAGGTTTGCCTAAATTCATCAGCTTGTGTAAGTTTACCTGTTACTAAACAGTGTTGCAGTATATGTAAGGCCTTTTGCAGCAGTTCTGTTGACATGCAGATGAAATGCTCTCACAGAGTTGACTTCCAGAGCAGAAAGTGTTTGCTGTCAAATGCAAATTTTAAAATGCAAATTAAAAATGGGTTGTTGTTATACTAATCGGATACACTTGCTCACATTTAAGAGGCAGATGTATCCTGAGAGCTTTAAGAAGGTCTCTCTCTTTCTCTCTCTCT
>NW_009914737.1:0-38215 GCF_000696875.1 Nestor notabilis
CCATGGGCTGTCCGTCCAGCACCCTGCACCCAAGGGATGGGCCAGGGCCACATGAGCACCAATGGCTTAGACAGTTTGCGGACTTAAGTCTTCTTGATAACATCGATGTTGTAGGTCCTTCACCTGTAGTGGTGGCAGTTTTGACACCCCTAGACCTCTACTTTGTCAAGGAGACTCTTGAATTGTTCATTATGTAGGGACGGGCGTTCATAGAATCACAGAATGGTTTGGGTTGGAAAGGAGTTCGAAGCTCATCTAGTCCAACCCTGCTGCAGTGAACAGGGACATCTTCAACTGGATCAGGTTGCCCTGAACCACACCCAGCATGGCCTTGAATGTCTGCAGGGATGAGGCATCCATCCACCACCTCTGTGGGCAACCTGTGCCAGTGTTTTACCGCTCTCATGGTAAAGAATTTCTTCCTCCATCCAGCCCGAATCTCCCCTCTTTTAGTTTAAAACCATTGCCCCTCATCCTGTCACAAGAGGCCCTGCTAAGAAGTCTTTCCCCATCTTTCTTACAGGCCCCTTTTAAGAACTGAAAGGTCACAGTAAGGTCTCCCCATAGTCTTCTCCAGGCTGAAGAACCCCAACTCTCTCAGCCTTTCCTCACAGAAGTGTTCCGTTCAGGTTTACTGTGGTTTTCTTTGAGTTCTTCTTCAACAGTTTTTAGCGAGTCTCCTTTAGCATTCTTCCTTGCCTCAACAAGAGATGCTTATGAGAGTGGTTTTGTATAGTGGACAATGACAGGACATGCCACTTCACCAGGAATCTTCTACCCACACTAGATAAGGAACATTTAGCATACAGTCTTGCCACACAGCATTAAGAAAAAGGCTGTGTTTCTCCATAAGCGCAGAGCTAGCAGTTAACCGGAATCCATCACTGAAATTACATGTTATGCTCTAGAAGATTACAATGCTGGTGGTATTGCTTGATGAAGGACTTTCATAGAGGTATGAAGGACTTTCATAGAGGTATAAACAAGGCACTTCAAAAATTTAGTATGGATACTTGTACTATTGAAACAGAGCAAATTCATCAAAAAATTTTGGAATTAGTTTTTCATGCTCTTTTGAGAGACGTAATTAAGCATTTTGGAGAATGCAATTTGTGTTAAACCTCAGTGGTTACGTCAGTCAGACCACAAAAACTGGAAGCTCTTGTGACTTTGCTGTCAAGAGCAATTGGTCCTGTGCTAGCTGCAAAGGTGAAAAACTTTATGCTTTTTCATGCTCTGGTTGTAGATACAGTCAAAATGACTCACAGTGTAATTCTAAGGTTTGGGGTTTTTTTTACAAATATTCATTTATTTACTCTTGTAAATTTAATTGAACATTTCCAGAAGGAAATTGGACACTGGAGCTGGCCCTGCTACCTGATGGTAATGTAAGGGAGTTATTTTTCATTGCTTCTCTTAATACAAAGTCTGGAGGAAAGCAGACACATTGAAGTGGCCAGGCACAAACAAACAAAAGGAATTGGGTGGTTGGTTTTTTTCTCCCAATTTTGTAAGATTCTGCCCTTGACACACGTAGTCCTTTTGACCTAATGCTATACCCTAGCACTGGTGGTTTGGGTTGGAGTCAGAATTTTGGGTGCCTTTGTTAAAACTGAGGCAGTGATGGGTGTCTGCAGCAGTTTCCGAGCACGGTACGGCTCTCGAAGTTTCTTGAAAATCAGTGGCATGGTGAAAGAGAAGAACCTGATCAGATCCTGCATTGAGAGAAAGTGTGGCAGAACTCTGCTGTTTTACTTGCCTCTTGGCAGCAGCCAGGTGGCCATTCAGTACATACGTACATCCTCAGGCAGTGGTCACAAATTTATCCACCGGTTACCATTCATGGTAAATATAACTGGGGGATCACTGGAGACATGGGTCAAAAAGGTGGCGTTGAGGAAGTGAATTATTCTGTTTGGATGGGTAAAAGGATCAGGAGATAATTCACAGGCAAAACACTATTATTTTTCTGCTGTCAATCTTGTTATTTTTAAAAAAACTGTTTCAGCCAAAGCAATTATCGACTTTTCAGTGGATAGGTGAAGTGTTTCTGGGTCCCTTAAAACTGAAAAATAAAAGAATTTCTCCCATCTCCATATATCACCCAGCTGGCAATGTGAATAGTAAAGATAGTCCATTTGCGAGAATGGTTTCTGGGAATCAAGTGGCTCAGATTACTGCATGGGGAAAACTCACATGAAATTGAGCAGTCTCTGTTTTTGCAAGAATTTTTTGAAGAATGTTTAGTTCTCCAATAGTGCTTAAGGCTCATAGTGGTGGAAGCTTAAAGAAACAATATATTGTAGATACAGTAACATATTCTGAAAAAATACATTTCAGTCATATCCAGCAGAAGATGGGCTGATAAATCTAAAGCATTAATTCAGCTGTACATTGACTGAAGTCTTTTACAGTGTCTAGGGGGTCAAAATATAATACATGAAAAAGTCTTGGAGGGCTTGTCCAAGTTCAAAGATCTGTTAAATTGATCTAAAATCTGAAATATCTTTTGCAAACTAAATAATTATGAAGGGCAATTCTTTACTTTGCAGACAGTTTGATAATATAATATTGTATGTAAAAATATTGCTACCTTGCTACAATTAGCAGCATTTGTTCTTGTAGCTAAAAGCCTGAGCTGGGGAACAGAAGGCCACACTTTATTATCCAGTGTGACTGTAGACAAGCCATTTAATCTCTCTGGGAAACATTTGACCACTGATCAAGAATTCCACTTTCCTGTCTTGTCTATAGAGATTTACACACTTCAGGATCAGTTCAGCAGTGTTACGGGGCCATTGAGTCTTTCAAGTGCTCTGTAGATGAAGTGATAGTAAAGCAGCTTACTCCATTGCAGAGGCTTATTTATGCTACAAAAAAATATAACAATGGATCTTACGTTTCTGGTGACAATGGTGTTGATGCAATACATGGTCAGCAAAACTTGACCTGAACCAAGACTGCATATCCAGATATTTCCACATCTGGGGAGAAATAAGATGGTTAGGACCCACATCTCTAGTTCAGAGCGGTACCAAAGAGATCAGATCACGTTATCCGTAGTTTAAGCATGGATTTCGGTGACAGCTGAAGATCTTAATGAGAAGAAGCCTTCAGCTGAATGAAATCTCTAGAGTGGAGAACATGAGAAGAGGTGATGCCTCTCTCTGGTATTTTCAGTCCTGATATACCAGATGTTTGAGGAAAAAAACCCTGTAAAATAAGCCATACATCTTTTCTGCTAATGAGACACTCCATTAGTGAGAGACTAGTTGTTTTTTCTGTTTGTAGGCCAGAGTCAAGCAGCTGCTTTGCTGAAGAGAATAGAAAGATTGTATTGAACTTTCCAGTGAAAGCAATGCAATGTACCCGCCAGTGTCTGCCTGTATCGTCAGTGCCCTGTGCTGGCTGGAGCGTCAGAGACTCCTCAGTATGTATATTAATTTTTGTCATGCTCCAGTGAGGGAAGAGGTGAAAAAGGATTTCTGTAACGATTGTTACACTGGCACAGTGGGCCAGATTCAAGTTTTTAACTCAAGAACTCTGTTTTGGATACCTAAATTTGGTATATGCAGCATGTACTGAAACAATGCATAGGATTTCCAGACAGCCTGAGCCTATTATTAGTCTAGTGCTTTGTTGTGACATTAACAATATTGTCGTTATGGGACTGTAGGGTGCCCTTAGCCTCCCTTTAAATGGTGGTTGTTAGGTGCCTGCCTCAGGAAATCATCACTTGACACTGGCAACCTATCATCTTGTCTGAATCTGCTAGTAGCCTGAGGGAGCACTGTGTGCCAGAAGTACACTGCCAACATATGGTATATTTCTTCTGCAGGATCTTGAAGTTCTATTGAATAAATATGTTTTCTGAAATGAAAACAAAGGCAGAGAAGGGTGACTGTGTATTATCCGATGTCCACAGAAATATGGCACTGAATGCAATGCTTTGGAATTGTGTGCAGAGAAACAAAATGTTGGCTGAATATGTAAAGTAGCGATTCACATTAATTTTCATACTGTCTGTGTCTGATTACTAATCAATAAATACCATATCAGTTATAAAGTAAGGGCTATACAAGCATACACTGAAAATGTCATCTGATTACTACTGGCCAAGGAGAACTATAATCAATACACCATGATGGTGGTAACACATTAGTGAACATAATGAAATTCAAAGTTGTTCCTTTAAGATGCTAATATTGATTTGTGCCCTTTACCTCCTTGCCCTTTACTTTCTGATATGTAACAAGGGGACAACAAATACAGGAAGATTTTGCAGTCCTGAGTCCTATTGGCAGTGAAAAGTAGATGCAAAAGGTTCAGAACACGCATACCAAAGAACTGTTCTCTACAGACCCTGGTCCTTGACTGGTATACACAAAAACTTAGGATTGATCTTGAATACTGCATGCTTACATGACTATCATCATAAAGAAAAATACCATGATGTTTGGTTAAATTTTATTGGAGTTTTTCCAGAAAAACAGACAGAAATGTCTGGGATAACCACACATCCAAAAACATTTAGAAGTGTTGGGGGATGAAGTTAGACCAATCTGCTTCCAGCCACCTATACAATGGTTTTCAGTAGGACAGGAAAAAACTTCCACGAAAGAGAAACAAAAAAAGAGATTTCTTTAAGAAAGATGAAGTCATTGTTAAATGAAGCAGTAACATTTTTTAAACCATGCAATAAACATTGTTTTGTATCTTCGTTATTCTTTGGAATGAAACTCATTACTCTCTCTTGAAATCTCAGCCCCTAATTTTGCAGGCTGTTTTGCTTTGGCACAATAGGTATCTGTCAGTGCAAAGAGCCTTGCACAAGCACACTGAAATACCTTTCAAGTAAGCTTTTAAGTGTGTGTGCTTGAAGGACAGAATTTAGTTGTCTTCTTAAAAAGGTCATCAATACTTCATAACTGAATATGTTTTAAAATTATGAAACTGTCTTCTCTGCCTTGTTGTTTGTATTGAAAAGTGATGGACAGGTAGATGTACAAATCTAATCTGTGTCTGGGAGCTGTCTAGTGCATATTGCACAGGTCTGAAATCTTCCACACAATTCTTTGCTGATATATATGACAGGCTGTCCCATTGTGATACAGGGATTAAAGCCAATTTAGCTGGACTCCTTGGGATGCTTGCCACATCCTAGGCTGTCTACTAAGTGGTCTTACCGGTCTGTGTCTCAATCTCTCTCTATGTTGTTATTTTTAATACAGAGAAGCAAGAAACTGTAAGGCAGGGTCTAGACTATAATTTCACTTCTGTTCAGATTCTGTGCCAATAGGTACCTCTCTTAAAAATGCCAATAGCTTTGGGTGTCCCAGAGTAAGCAACACAATAAAACAGATCCAGATTCTTCAGATAGAGAGACAGAATTTCAGATAAAATTTTAATAAAACTTCTAGGCATTGGAGGAGGGCACTTGAGGTACTTAACTTTCTTTTAGACCATTTCATCAAAATTGGTTTAGCATTTCCCAGTCCCTAAGTATTGCCAGCCTGAAATCTTACTATGAGGGAGACATACAAAATAATGAATGGCAATCAAAAGTGAAATGAATGTTCCTCTAGTATTTAATCTTTTGAAAAATACAACATAAGAAACTGAAACTACAGGGCTGCAGAGACAACTAATTATTACAGGAGATGCAGTGAATGAAAGGGGAATTTTGGGGGTAGGAGAGTCCACTTCGGGAGAATACAGGATCGGCTTTGAATGTAACATAGTCACCAGCAATGCAAGGCATAGCGCCCCTTTTTGTTCTTTACTTCTTCCTTATTCCATGGAGGCTCTCTGACTCCATGTGACTCTTTAGCATAGAATATGGGCAAGACAAATATAATACGGAACAAAATATTTGGAAAATACTGTAATTTTACACAGTATGTAGCCAGCCTGAATCTCACTATGGCAAGAAGTCTGTAGGACTTCAAGCATGAATTG
The DNA here is from genome assembly GCF_000696875.1 of Nestor notabilis. Taxonomy (NCBI): domain Eukaryota; kingdom Metazoa; phylum Chordata; class Aves; order Psittaciformes; family Psittacidae; genus Nestor; species Nestor notabilis. The sequence goes on from NW_009914737.1 coordinate 5,959, forward strand.
CAGATATGTGTAGGTAACATAAATATCCCAAATGAGCATTCTAAAGGTGGTTGGTAAAGGACTGTGTATTGGAGCATAAGACTGACAGCTATTTATATAAAGACACATTTCTGTGGACATTTTATTGCAATATTCTGCTTTCCTTTCATATCCCTCTGCTGATCTTGGCTCTCAAGAAACAAGAGATGGGATCAGATGGACAGGTGTAATCTAACAATATCAGTTACTGTCTTCCTCTACTTTTACAGTGGGCCTCAGGGAAAGGCTGTCTGTATTAAATGCCAGGTAGATAAAAACTGTTGAATGGGAAGAGACTGGTCTGTCCACATTCCCCACTGCTTCACTCTTTCGCTTCTGCAATTCACTTCCTCTGCATCCTCTGGGAGGTTCTGGCTCTGTCTCAACTCTTCTGTGATTTCAACTTGTCATTCCTGCCTTTTTTATTTTTTTGATGCTTCCAGTTTTTGGAAACTCTTTGATAACCCAGTTATCACAACCTTGGTGTGAAAGGGGAGGGACATCAGGTGCGGTAATTATGATACCATGGCTTTTGTTTACCCAAGATCAAATAACCCATATCAAAGTTGCAGTGAAAAAGAAATAGGTTTTTACAGAGGTGATCAAAATCAGCTGGCTTCTTTTGGGTCAGTCTGCTACATATGTATTTTTTATCCATGATTCTACTTGGAATATTAATGTCAGAAATAGCTTTGAGTCAACACCATAACTGTGATGACAAAATTGTCACTCCCTCTTGATAATTTGCTGTCCAAAAGCCTAAAAACATTATTTCTCCATGTTAAATCTAAAGACTTCATCTATTTTTCTACACGTCTGTTATGACTGACAACCTGAAAATTTGAAGCCTTTTGCTAGATTAAGGCATGAACTTTTCATAAATAAAGGGCTACTATATACTGAAACCCTAGGCATTTCCATTAGTGAGGCAGGTTGCATCTGTGGGAGGTGGTGATTTATTGATGAATATCATGCCTAGCTCTGGGGAGACTTTTTAATGTATCCATGCCAGCAGCTACTCTTCACCCATCAGAAGTCCAGCAGCTTAGTAAGTATCTGACATAATAATTTGAAAAGGTTATTTTATCTAATAAACTGCAGTTAATTGCTTCCAAATGCTTAAACTGACTATATATAAATCATAAATAGACTGCTGATATGATACTGGGAGTAGTTTTCTTCTGAGGTATCTCTGCTACTTTCACACTGCTTTTGGCAATAGAATAACATTATGCAAATAGTTTTAGTGCTGTCAGCAGACTGGATCAAAAAGGTAGTCCTGAGATTAGGAATCACAGAGTCTGGAGGTGAAGAAAGGGAGTGCCAGGTCCCCAGTGCCACTCATCTTGCAGCCTCCACTGCTGGGTTTTCCTGCGGGACAAACTGGTTTCCACCAGAGACTGCTCAGGAAAGACTTATGCTCAAAGGCTTTTATCCAAATGGCACAGACAGCCCTGTCCCATTGCTAGGACTGGCTGGACAGAGACTAGTGACCAGAGCTCACAGGGAATGCAAAGGCAGATCAGATGAGTTGTGAGCATTCACCAGACAAAACAAGTGAAAGCCAAGGATGGGACATCTGAGATAAGGAGGGGAGGGCTTGGGAGAAGAAGAGGAAAGAAAGAAGGAAGGATAAACTGCTACAGCTCATATTCTAAATAATGATGCTGTAATACTTGAAGTGAATATTTACATTAAAGTCAGAACCTTTTGAAGACTTGTGAATATAATTAATTAAAAGAAAAACCAAAGTGTCCCTGTAGGTATTGTTAAAAGCGGAGAAACATCACATTAATCAGATAAATTTTATGCTGCAAAGTCCCACAGATCTAAAATTAAGTCAAATATTTTTAAGAGCTGATTTTCATATGGAATAAAATTAATTCTTATGTAAAGCACCAAACCTGTGTAAAGCTGAGACTCAGTGAAATCCAGGTTGAGATGTATTAAACTGGCTCAACTTGAAGTATACAAAATAGCATTATCAACAATTATTTTTTTTTTCCCAAGATAACTGTTAAAAATATAAACTGTAAAAAAAGTTCCTTATTCTGGATTATCCTTTGGTGTAATCCGTATTTACAGATCAGTATATCTTTGGCACAAATAGTAGTTTATAGAACTAAACTGAAGAAATACATTCAAGCTGAAGTGTCACCTATGCAATAGAAAAGGTTACCTGATACAGATAAGACCATATGCTTTTCAGGAATGATTTTTCTTCGTATATAAACCCTTCAGAATTAGAAAGACAGCCAGAGAAAAGAATATTCTCTCTTTCACAGGTCATTGTATTAATGTTCTCAAAATTAGAATTAAACTCAACAGATTAAACATCCTTATCTTATAGGATGAAGAATTACTGGAAGTACGGGTATCATTTGCTTCTAAATCATATCTAGTTGCAGCTGTGACAATGCTATGTTCTGGCATTGTTATATTGAGTATATTATTTTCAAAGGTAGATTGGAAATCTTCTGTTTCAGGATGTGTAGATAATGTCACCTTACTCTGAGAGGTAAACGAAAATACAGTTCTGTTAGACAGGATCATTTCTTCAGAGTCTTCTATATTAGAAAGTGCATTTGAGGATATCTGAATGCAAATATCTTCTGAAATGCAAGCATGGAGGTAATGGATGTCATTTATATCAGCTCTGGGTTCACAACTGTGCCCTGCATAACAGTGGCAATCAAATTTTTCTATGAATGTTTGCAGATCCTGAAATGCTGGCTGCCCTTGTAGAGTGTATTTTCCATCCTTTGTCATTTGAATGACAATATTCTCAGAGTTCAAGTGAAGATAGTCACTGGAATTCCATTTTTTCCGTGCACAGGCACCAGAGTCTTTGCATAATACCTGGCTACAGATTCTGGCTGCCATTGTGACATTGATGAGGTATGGGGTCAAGGTCCTCCTAAGGTAGTTGTCCAGGGTTCTGCAGGTGTTCTGTGAAAAGATCATATCTGCATAGTTTAGTTTGGAAACCATTAAAATGCTGTCATTCTAACAACACTGTACTGTAGTGGATATCTATTCCAACTAGTTGTTGGAAGCAAGTTTATCTGAGAAATAGCTACACAGTTCAAGGATCACAGTGCATTTGAGTAGGTAGTTGCTGGAGATGTGATGAAAAGCACTTATATCAGAAAGCCGATGACTTTAAGCTTTCATTTTATCTGTATATTTCATGTAGCTTCTTGAATCAGATGCATTTAAAGAAGTTACATGAAGGATCGAAGTTCTTTTTTATGTCTTGAATGGTTTGAAGGGATCTTGGAAGAAAACCTCACTTCTTCAGCCTGAACAAATAATTTTTCTATGAAATCACCTGTATGAGACTCCATTTTTCCCCTGCCCTGAATAGCTAGGCTGCAGGAGAAGGGAGCTTTCACAGCATTTTTGAATGGAAAGCATTTTGGGAGGATGGTCAAACTGAATGTACGCTAAGAGAATTGATCATTTTAATTGATCACAAAGCTGGCATATATTCTGTGTATGCTTGACAGTTCAATAATCAGAGGCTTTGGAAACTCTGTTTCTGACACTGTTTCCTTAGGGCATTTGCCTAATACCACATATAGATATAGCTAATATTTACACCTGTGGAGATCTCTTTGGTGAATCTGAGGTATAGGAAGGTTTTTTGGTTTTCTTTTAGGTATATATAAAAACCCTGCCTAAAAGTTTTGGTTGATGCAATTCTTGCAGAAGGGAGTATCACAGTAATATTTCATTGCTGAAAGGCTACTGACTGATGGCTGCAAAAAAAAAGGTGTGATTAGTGCACATAGTCTGACTGGGCTGTGGGAAGTTCTATTTCCTCATGTGAATCTCAAAATTCAAGCAATAAAAGTTGTTGCTCATCTGTGGTCTGGTATTGCTGTAATGGGGAAAAAAAAAAGCTTCAAGTGCAACTGATATCCTTTCTCAAAGGCAGGCACATACAAAAAGGTCAAGATTGGATGCCCTTGGGAATTTGACCCTAACAACTGGGAGGTTTATTTGGCTATGCTTTCTGTGACAGGAGGCCCAGCACTGCTTTAGAGTTTCAGTTCATTGCTCTTAGAAGACTTCAGAAGAGTCTTCCCATACAGTAGTTTATTATATCTAGCTTGCCTGGGTATGAATGAGCTAGTTCAAAAGATTTATTTGAACATCCTTGTAAGAACTTTTCTCAAACTATGTATTTGACCTTCCTAAAACCAACTGGATTTTTTGCCCTTTTCTGACCCAAATCCTTCTTACCATAAAATTAATCAAAGTACTACTTCCAACAAACACAACAGGCTAAAGCTGAAATTTTGCAGACTGACTCCTCGTACTTCAAATATTATTGCTAAATGCACTACTTCAAAAAGTAGAAGAGTCTTTTAAAAATTGTTTTGGGCAAGCACAAGTAATTTTTTTCTGTACCTCAAGACTGGAATGTAATGAAGATACAGGAATTATTTCCTTAAATTAAGTAAAGAAGTGCTAACTTGCCTACAGTTACCACAGTAGCTTGTCCAGTTGCTCAGAGCCAAAGCTGATACTTTGAAGAATTGTACTCTTACTCTGTGTAGTCAATGACAAACTTCTTAAGCCTCAAATGTGCTTGCTTTTTGACTAGAGAAGACTGCTGGCAATATAGAGTCATTATTATAAATGTAGAAGATCTCATGTAAGTAATCATAATGCTTTATATCCTTCTCACTTCAGAGTTCTTTAAAAATGTCATGTAATAATTAATCTGGCATACCTTATTTTGTGTTAAATTCATATCACCCCAGATCACAATTCCAGAAGCACCCAGTGCAGCAGATTCTCCGATAGTATTTACCAGGTCATCCTGAGGGGAAACGTGCAAAGAATCATACTGATGTAAATAAGCTATAACATAAGGGCAAAAGCTATAATGTGTGTAGTAAATTACATATCCAAAATAACTACTTTGAAGACAGCAAGTAATTATACACTATGCAAATATTCTGCTCTCAATTACACTGTTTTATTCTGGGATTGGGTTGCACAGGTGACACCAGAAAATATTGCCAACTGTATCCAATTTATGTATGTCATCTGGTTAGAAAAACAAGGCTGTAAAACTGAGACAGTGGTTAGGCATATGACATACACTCCTCCAACCATTCTAAATTATATTTTGCTGCATTGCCTTGATATTGATAAGAGTTGGTAGAAGCTGGTTTCAGTAATGCTGCCTGAAGCAAAGGCTGGACAGCACAGGTTTTTTGGTTGCTTGCTTGATTTGGTTTTTGGGTTTGGTTTTTTTTTGCGTGTGTGATTTTTTTAAACTCTCTTTCAGTAACCAGAAAGTTCTAAAGCAGAAAAGTAGCACAAGAAAGAGTTTTCGTCAACAGGAATCTCTTTTCTCCAGAGGAGATTAATTTGGGAAATTTGTTTCTGTTCAAACATCAGCTATTAGCCCAGCCCTAACAAAATCTTAAAGCCCATCTGGCCTGGAAGAGGACTATGGGTAGAAAAAGAACAAGGGAAAAACACAGCACATGAAAAGGAAGAATGTAAGGATTACGGGATTTAAATGATAGATTAGGAATCCCGTAGGGATGCTGACAGCACCCCTTGCTCCTCAAAGGTATCCACAGAGCTGGGGGCAATGCTCTACCCAGAATGTGAGAGGACACCAGATGCAATGCACTCACCAGCATCACCTCTAACTTCCCTTTCCTCATGGAGGGTCAGGAAGAGGTTCCCCAAATTGGTGGTATCTCTGGTAGGGTAGGTGTATATAAAAATATGAAGGAGAAAGTGTAGCCATAAGTGCAATAAGATGATTAGACCTTAATCAGAGCTTAACTTTGTCTAACCCATGAGATGATGAAATACTATTTAGAAAGCTACTTGAGTACAACTAGGGACAGAATTTTCTCATTACCTTTTAAGCCGTATTTAAAGTCTAGCTCCACTCACCTGGGAGAGATATTCCTCATACACATCTGTGAACACTGGGCGTGTATATACAAAAACTGGAAGAGGGTGAGTAGAATTAGAGACATAAGAAATTCTAATGGCTTCTTGAACTCTGTTGCGAACAAAGAGCTGGGCATTTTTGGAAGATCTTAAGGCTGTCTCTAGATAGATAGATGGATAAAGTGCTGTGCTTTTCTCCCACAACCAATTAAGCTCATTATTTCTTTCTATTTCAATATCTAAACAGGTCCCTGTGTAATTATGTGGGTTTTGTTTGTAATCATAGTTATAACAGTCTGGATAAAGGTAATATCCCCACAGACGATTTGGCTTCATTTCTATGCCCAGCTTTAAAGACTCCAACATAATTGATTTTGCTGCAGCTTCAAATTCCATTTTAGCTATAATCCTGGCTTCGGCTTCTGATAGACTGAGGTCTCTCTGTCCTGTCTATAAATGTCTTTTGATCCCCAGTTCCTTATCCACACAGGTCTCCAGTTTTCCCAGTCAATGACAGCCAACCCAAACTGTTCATCTGAAGGAATATAGAACTGGATGTCCTCTTTGGCTTTCTTTAAATGAGCCTCCAGCAGTGAGAGTTGAGGGAGTCCTCCATTTAACGACTCTCCTGTGACTTCATTTTTGTAAGGATAGTAGCCAAGCCTGTCTGGATAGAAAAGAGTGATGTTTTGCCCAGTGGATGTCTTCAGTGTGCTTCCAATGAAAGAAAAAAAATTCATGTCCAGCTGTACTCCAGTCCTTTCAGTACAAAGCTCTGTAGGAGCGTTCCAGACAGAAAGGAAGGGTGAATTAGGAACAAGTGGACGAGCTCTCATGTTCAGAGGTGAGCAGCAAGAAACTAGAAGAGTGGCAAACACCATACCAGATGCTACAAAATATGTATAGGTTACACAGATACCAAAACTTTGTATTTGTCTTAGAGTTTCCATTGTAGCATGTGCAGTGACATTAGGTGGTTTTGATTGGACAAAAATTAAATGCTCTCTGGGTGTTAGAAGGTTGGTTGTCTGTCGAAAGCTTTACCATACAATATATTACTTCAGATTAATACCTATTAAGCAATATTCCTTAGGTGTAAATTTGGGGTGTCCTTTATATGAGGCTCTCCATCATTTCAGGCTGCAGGAAACCTTTCAACAACTTCTGAGGCCTAATGCAGAAAAGAGAGAAATACAGATAAAGTAAGATATGATAAATGTTTAATTTCTAACCATGAAACAAATACCATTTGTGGTTTTGAATGTATTGTAATCTTTGAATGAAGTTCCCCTATGAAGCAAAAGCATAATGCACAATCATAGAGGAAATAAACTGTATGTATATAAAATTGTACATATATAAAAAGTAGGTGCAAAACTGACAGCAGAATGGTATCCAGTGAGTCATGGATCAGAATGAGTATGCTCGGTAGTAGTCCCGATTGTGCCAGTGTCTGAAGTCTGTAAGCAGTCTCACAGTGTCTTCTCTTAATCAACAGTAACGTATATATAGTATTTCTCACCTACCTCAAAATAAATCTGTAGGTCTTAGTTCATTAATTTTACAGAGCACTTAAGGGAAGTTAAAAGATAACACAAAACTGGAACCTGGACTGCTGTATACATGCAAGAAAACAATCCATGTACACTCATTTAACTCAGTGAGATATCTGAAATATTATAGGTACTCTATCTTTTGCCCAGAGCTCTTTTAAACAGGCTCAGAAGCTGTTTATCATCTTGGTATATGGCCATCTTTATGTTGCTGGAGGCCATTTGAGATCTACAGATTAAGTGACCCCAAGTCTGCTTGGGTGTAATTCATTAGGAAAGCTGAAGTTGTCCGTACACCCCCAGTGAGCAGTCACACTTTTATTCAAGAACATAATGGAAGGAGTAGTAGTCATGGTGCAGTCATCAACTTTTACATAGTAGCCCAGGAGGTAAAGCATTCCTCTGTGCAGTAACTCACCTGAATCCACTTCCTTCCTGATTTTGAAGTGGTTCAGATTTGGATCGATCACTTTCCACAGAAGCCTCATAATAAGGCCATAGAGTATCTAAGGAGTATTGTATAGGAGTGTATACAAAAATAAAGGAGCCACCATGAAGTGGGCCACAGTGCGGCTAGCAGTGTAAAATCTCTGAGGACAGATTAAAAAAAAAAAGTAAAAAATATTTTGATTTGCATTCACCAAATTCAGCTAGGAGTGAAAAAATGCAAATCTCTGCCCCCTACACCCTGAATTATCTCTCTCCCTCTATTTGTCTCTTCTGTGACTACTTAGCATAAAACTTACAAGCTGCATGGGCACAGAATCATAGATGTCTCTTCCCCCACCAGCACATACAGATAACAGGTTGCAGTTATCATCCATTTGCATTTTTTCATCCACCCTCTACCTGCATGGTTATATTTTTGACGCATTTCAATAAAATGGCAAACTGCCTCTATCCATCAAATTGTTACATAACTAGGAAAGTTTGACAGCATGAGAGGTTGATAGGAACTTGAACATTCCTAAATCCAGCCTCAAGCCAGATTCATAGCAGAGATTGTTGTAGTACGATGAGTTTCCCTGTGTGCATTCACTGTGTTTGATCACATTTGAACATACTGAAAACTACAGATTTGCTTTGTCTGAGGGAGAAAACCATGTATGAAAGGAACTATCACGGGGGGGAGGGAAGGCAGAGCAGTATGACTGAAATCTAGACCTTTGGGGGATCAAAACAACGAAGGAACCTATGCCAACAAATGGACTAGATCTTGCCCCTGGTCACAGACATCACACTCTCTAGAGGTTATTCTGGGATTCTTCTTAATTTGAGGTCAATTTGCCTCTTTTGAGAACTAGGAGGAAATGAAAGACAAGTGAAAAAGTTGTACTAAAGAAGAAGACCTCTAGGAGTCGAGTTTGCCAGAGGAGGGAGGGTGTATGCATTACAGGGATCTTCAAGACATGCCAGAAGCCAGACTCAGGCTCCCAGATTAGCAAGTCTGTTTTGCAGATCCCTCTGTGCTGCTTCAGCATCCATCATTTCTCATGCCAACAGGTGGTAAGGATATTTTTCCTTTTCTTCCTGGATATGCTGCTAGCTCTTGGCCATCGTGTCAGTAGAGAAGCATAGAGATGATAGCCATTCCTTTTGCAGGGTCCCCAACCTGGCTGAGGAGGGAACAACAGCCAATTTGATGTTGTTGGCTTAGAGGTCCCAGCACATGTGGATGAAAACAGCTACTCAAAGGCACAAGCATGCACAGCTGAAAGACTGGAAAACAACAGCAAGGGTTCTTGGAAGAGGATTTGGCAGCAGAGGAAGATTTTTTTTTTCTTTAAAAACAGAAAGTTATAGTCCTGGAATAGGAAGTGCAAGTAGAAGCAGCAGAAAGTACACCCGTGCAGTATGAGACATCCCTTCAGAACTTATCTGCAGGTATACAAAAGACGGGTAAGGAAGGGAAGTAAAATGTAGCATAAGTGGTGAAGTGCAAAGTACAGCAGACCTGTAATTGCAACAGCTTCCTCCTGCAAGCCATGACAGCACCTTCATTTTCCCAGTGGCACTGCTAGTCTCTAGCGCCCAATTTCTGACTGTAAGTCAAGCAACTTAAAGCACATTCTACATTCTCTACCAGGAATGTCATCAGCACCTCTCTTCCACAAACCTGCACAAACTTTCAGCTAGGATTTGGCCCTGTCATCGTCTTTCCCTGAGTGCCCGCAGTGCTATGCACGTATCTGCAGAGTTCTCCATGTCCTTTCACAAATAGCTGAACTCTGCTCAAATGTAGTTCTGCAATTCTTTGTTTAGCTTAGGTTTTTTTCCTCCCTTACAGGAAAGCTTTTTGTTCTTTCTTCAATGGTCAAGTTTTCATCAATATTTTTGAAGAAATGGAAACCAGTGGTTTGAAGGCTAAACAGTCAAAAAGGTCAAGAGCTGTAAAGGAAAAGTGAAACGACAGATACTTGAGACCTTACAATCAAAAGGTATGTATGATGACTGCTTATTGCTTTGAATAAGCTTGAACCCTTCTTTATGATCAAGCTCTTTGGTTCTCTTGGGATGACGAATAAGCAGCAGTAGACAGTTCTCCAAGTTGTGTCTGGATTCCTTCACCTACTCTTCAATTGTCCACTTCTTTTATCTTAAAAAGCCTTATCAATAACAGGAGACAAGTTCTTTGTATAGAAATAGCAGATACATTGAAGCCTAAACATCCATACAGATACTTCATTATTCCATACCTGCTGATGTGATAACTAAAGAAATCCTGCCAAGAACCAGTTTCATAAGATAGACTTACATATCTGATCACCAGGAAACAAGGTATGGCTCTGTTCATTTAAATTATTCCAATACCTCATTTGCATGGTATCTGCTTGATGAGACTTGTAGGAAACAGGGCTTCATGCACTTCCCCCAACTGCTCAGAGATGACAGCAGGAAAAAGCCATCTCTCCTCATATGACAAATGTTATAATCCTTTAATTCATCTTTGCAGCAATTTGCTGGACTTGCTCCAGTATGTCAATTTCATTCTTGTACTGGGGAGCCCAGGTGTGGAGACAACACTCCAGGTGTGGCATCAGCACTGCTAAATAGAGGGAAAAAGCACATTCATCAACAGGTTATTCCTTTCCAGGTGTGGGACTTCACATTTGCTTTTGTTGAACTTCATGAGGTTCCTGTCAGCCTGTTTCTCCAGCCTGTGGAGGGTCCCTCTAAATGGCAGCATGATCCTCTAGTGTATCAGCCACTTCTCCCAAGTTTGCATTGTTTGCAAACTTGACAGGGGAGCACCCTGTTCAGCCAATTAATCAAGATGTGAAATGGCACTGGACCCAGTATGAACCCTTATTGCACATTACTTGAAACGGGCCTCCAGCTGGACTTCCTGGCACTAATCACAACCCTTTGAGCTTGGCAGTTCAGCCAGTTTTCAGTTTCACCATCCATTTATCTAGCTTGTACTTCATCAGTGAGAATGTTACAGGAAACAGCCTTGCTAAAATCAAGATCGTACTCCTTTGTCCATCAAGCCAGTCATCTCTTTGTAAAAGGCTGTTGGGTTGGGCAGGAATGATTTCCTCTTTCTTAATACATGCTGACTACTTCCAATCACATTCTGTGATTAATGTTTGCAAATGTCTTCCAGAATTATTTGCTGTGTCAGTCTCCCAGGGATTGAGATGAGGCTGGGCTGGCCATCCTATAGCTCTTTCGATCTCCTTTTTTTGGCTTTTTTAAGATGAGTGAAATTTGTTTACTTCCAGTTCTCAGAACCCTCACTCAATAACCACGACCTTCCAAAGACTATCAAGTGTGGCCTTACAATGACATCAGCCAGCCTCTTCAACACACACAGCTTCTCATGGACACATACTGTCATGCCCCATAGACTTGTGGATGTCCAGTTTGTTTAAGCGTTGCCTAACCTGATCCTCCTCCACTGAAGGCAAGTCTTCCCTCCACCAGTCTTTCCCATTGGACTAAGGAGCCTGGGATCCCAAATGCCATCATTCCAGAAAAGACTGAGGTGGAAAAAACCATCAAGCACCTCCACCTCTTTCACGTCCTTTGCCACTGGACCTCCTGCCTGCCCAATTCAGCGCTGGGCCCACATTTTCCCACATCTGCTGCTGCTGATAGACCTGTAGAAGCCCTTCATGTTGCTCTTAACATCTCTAGCCAGATTCAACTCCAATTGGGCTTAGGCTTTCTTAACCCAATCCTTACACCTCAGGCAGTGTCTCTATTCCTCCCAGTTGACTTGTCCTTCCTTACCATTCACATGTTCTTCCTTGTTATGTCTGAGTTTTGTCAGGAGATCCACCTGCTTTTTCTCAATTTCCTATATGTGGGCCATTTTTGATGTTGGAAAAGGTGATTCTTGAAAGTCAACCAGCTCCTGGACACATCTTTCCAGGGCTGTCTCCCATGGGTTCCTTCCAAGCTGATGCCTGAAGACATCAAAGCATGCTCTCCTGAAGTCAGTGGTTGTGATATTGCCAGTTGCCTTGTTCCCTCTTTTCTGGATCCTGAACTTCACCATCTTACAGTCACTGCAGCCAAGACTGCCTCCAACCTTCACCTTCCCTGTTTGTAACTGTAAAGTTCAACAGAGCATCTCCCCTTGCAGGCTCTTTGCTGTATTATCCAAAGTGACATTTCCTGAGATGGTAGAGACTGAGACTTCAATGACAAACTAAAAGAATTCCATACTGAAATTCTGAGGGAAAGTATTTTCCATGTATGGAAATACATCTTGTTAAAATGGAATAAAATTATCACACATAGACTGTTGAGATACACTGGCATTTGCCAGGACAGTGATCCTTCATGTGACTAGTTTTGCCTAACAAACTGGGATCACCTCAGAAAGGAGTTGTAGGAGTAGTTCAGCTTTTACTATGCCCCTCACTCTGGTTATAAAAGATTCCTTGCACCTAAAGTCAGAAAACTACAGAACACAAATATTATTCTGTGTTCCTATAGGCTTTTTTAATAAGTGTATTTCTGTGTTCCTATAGGCTTTTTTAATAAGTGTATTTCAGTAATAATTTCAGCTGATTTGATGTTGAGGAAAAGAGGAAACCACGGTTTAGAATCCTGTATTTGCTGGTTTAGCTAGAACATATTTATTATTGGCTAATGTTGCAAAGTTTGATTTAACTGATTGTTGGGAAATGTTTCTCCTCCAAATCTTGCTGTAATGTACTCTGCTGGGTATAAATTAATACATTATTGTATGCAACAATTTCCAGTTAAAAGGATTGCCTGTAGCCCCACCTAACAATGATATCTCCAATAGATGTTGCTCTTTTCGGTCTTCTTGAGCATCAGTCTCAACGAGCTGAGTCATAAAGGCACCCTTGTAAAGATATTGACTTTTTGACAAAGACAATATATTAACACTAATTGCTGTGGGGCTACCTGACGAGGAATACATACTGATGGATCTAAATGCCCTTTGTCTAGGGAAATAGCTTCTGCTTTATTCTCCCAAATTTGGCATTTGTAAAGGTTAAGTATTAGAGGAAATTATATTAATTTTCATGGTTTGATTATTTCATCATTTTTCACAGCATGAACTGCACTGCAGAAACAAATATGATTGAAAATGCAAGTGTACTCCTGTATTTTGGTAGCTACTCAGTCATAGAGCCATGTGACCCTGAAAAAAATGGTCCACTTGGCCAAAACCAGAAAAGGGAGAAGAGTACTTGGACTTCACAAAAATGTCGTGCACTACAACCAGATGATGTATCCCATCAAATAATCATCGATTATGTTGTTTGGCTTATATTCAAGAAGTGCCACTAAATATTAGAATTCAGTTTTGTGGGGTTTTTAATGAAAATTGGACATGAGAGTCCATGTTTAGCCTTGAAATAGTTAGACAACACTTAGTGAAGTCAGATCTGCTAACACTAAAAAATAAACTTAAGCCAATAAGTACAGCCAGTATCTGACATTGTGATGTTAATAATCTTAACCACACTTCTCAAATTTTGAGAAAAAAAACCCATGGAATCTCACTTTCCCTGGTTTAGTTTGAACTCTGAGGAAGTGGGTGGCTCTGCATGACTTCTGAGGGAGAAGATGTGTGTTACTGAGCTGTGGTATCTGGTTGAACAATAGCATGTAAAAATACTTTTAAGCCTGAGTTATCAATATGATTTTAGATTATAGATGGCAATCCATATGTTTGAGTGTTTATTAACTGTTTCTTGCATTGCAAACAATCTCTGTTGCTGCACATTAATTAGTAACATAAGATAGTAACAGAAAATACTGATGTGAAAATCAGTTGGGCTTTTCCCCTGTGCCAAGGAAAATATGAATTCAGAAGTTTGCATGGGGAACTGTTTTTTTTTGCTAGGGCAGAAAAATCTAATTGTAAGTATTTAAATCCTTATAAAGCTGTGGTGCAAGATACATGGTCAAATATGCAGATGGGACCAGAATATTGAGGATTTAGTCCCTATTCTTTAATTTTCACATAAACACTAGTTATGTTACTGAAAAAATAATTCCCAACAGTACAAACAAAATATGGTATTAGGTAGCGTAACTTTATAAGTTCTTTGGTCAAGTTGCTTTGTATCTTCCTTCATCTGAAGGCTATGAAAACAAAGTTGTGAAAGACGTCTGAAGACTCAACTCCAGCTTCTGTGAAGAGATCAGCACTGATCAAATCCTAAGGAGAAGTAGAATAGACTCCTAGGAGCTGAGGAACAGACTAAGGATATGTTAAATTAGTGTTAACGTATTTAAACTTGGAACCTGAAGTAGAATTCTTCTTCTGCATGAAGGGAACAGCACCACTGCTGGAACTTCAACTTAGAGAGGGTTTAAACCATGCTATATATTTACTTATTAAGAGGTGCGTTCCCTGGGCTAGAGGCTGTTTGTTCATTACAAAGAGGTTTCATAGTCATGACACAGTCGCAGAGGACATGCAGAATAATCTTGTAGTTATATTGCATTCCATACTTGGGTCATCTTGCCATTTCTAAAAGCGAAAGCAATGATATTCAATTAACCCAAACACACACAGGTGTTGTGATGATAATATTAACATTTGTGAGGAATAGGAAGCTCCTTAGAATGAAGGTCCTCATCTGGAAGCATGAGCCATCAGTGCTGCACACCTGATGGCAAGTTTAACGTGATGAGACATCAAGTGTGAAGGATGGTCTTTGCATAGCAGGATGTAGCCTGTTGTTGTGAATGCATTAAGCTGCACTTGTCTGTAAAGTGAGAATATGATAAGCACTTACTTTGACAGTGGTTCACAAAACTCCACCCTCACTTCAGTATAATCTTATCAATTGGGTTAGGGCAACTGTTTATGAGGCCGCATAATGAATTGTTCAGATTAAAAGTGCCTTAGCCAAAAGAAGAGAAAGGAAAGGGGTTTTATGACTAAGTACACAAACCAACAAAACTGGCTAGTTTAGCCAGCATGTCTGATTTAAGAAATGGTTGTCAAACTACACCCCAGTGCTGTGGCTGTCCTTATCATCAAGAACTGCCAAACCACCTCTTTCATCATTGCTAACTCCTGTTCTCGAGTTCTGTTTCCAAGTACAGGGCAATGAGTGCGTGAGGACCTGAAGCCTGAGAAAACCTCTAAACAGATTTCTGTGCTGGCATTCATGTTGCCTGTGGAAGAAATCAAAATAAGCCAACAATGTAAAGGTCAGGAGCTGAGCATCCAGGTTGTAGACAGCCCTCCTTTAAAGATGTATATACACAAGATTTAGTCAAACTGCCATTCAGTTATTTAAATGAGTCCCTGATATGTTTTTATTAATATATCCTAATTATTTTCTTATAGTCTTACAGTGACTACTGCACAGCTCCATGACTAGTTGGAAATGTTAAGAAAAACTAACCTCTTCATTCTTGTTTTGTTTTTTTTCTCTTGCAAGTTCTAATACTCAATTTTATAAAAATTCTTAATATCCTAACAACCTGTTTACTGATGTTCTCATTTGGTTTTTAGCAAGTTAGCCAAATAAACTGTCTGAATACATTTCCAAGAGTATTTGGAAAATTTCCTTTGCTGTATTGTGTATACTTACGCTTGTCATTACAGAGTTTGAGTTCTGCCAGTTCCCCTTGCAGAGGAATTGGGCACAAGATAAAGAGTCCATCACATGTCACTTTGCAGAGTATTCCATCTCACTAAGGTTATTCTGCAAAACGTTCACAGTCTGCTGAATCTTTAGTGCTTTATGGCAAAACAAGTCCAAACACTTTTTGTAGCAGGAAATACGCATTACTAGTCAATATAATATATTTTTTTAAATCATGGCTACCTCTAATATCGATTAGCTTACAGCTAATTCAAGCACAGATCAGCCTGGTAGTATATTTGTATGACATTTCTTTACTACACTATTACAACTCTAATGTAGACTACCGAGCAAATCAGAGAACAATGTTGAAAAGCATCTAGTGGTTTTCTTTGGTTTGTAATTAGTTAAAGTTTTTCACTGTATTACACTCTGAATACTCTTGAATAATTCTAATTAGAAGCCTTCAAAAAAAAAAAAAAAAAAAAAAAGCCACCAAAAACACTCCCCCCCCAAATCCGAAACAAGCGAACAGAAAAAACAACCCCACCCAAAACAACCAAACAAAAAAATCCAGTCCCGATTTTCTTTGGTTTAGCCTGTTTTTCCTTCTGACTACCTGACAAAGTTGTAGATAAATGTTCATACAATCATAGAATGGTTTGGGTTGGAAGGGACCTTTAAAGGTTACCTAATACAACCCCCACTGGGGACATCAACTGAGTAAATTAAATAATCTTTGAATAATTTCATCAAGATAATGCTTTGAAATTTGACCCGAGGTGTCCAGTGTCAGGGTTTTTTTGCAGCAGTATCTAAATTCCAGTATTGAACTCTTCCAGACAGCAATTTTTACAAAAAGCTGTAGTGCAGACCACTGTGCACTTGGAGTTACAGTACAAGAACAGACTTCCTAAGCAGTTTACTAGATCTTCTCAGTGAGCTCTTCCAAACAAGACAATGTTATACCTGCAAGTGTACAGGCAATATCACAGGGAGCTCATACTATGGAAGATTATAATATGCTATTAACATATATGATCATTATCTCCTATAGGAATATTATTTTGAAAACCAGAAGTCTGAACTGAACATAAAAATAAAGTGTTCTTTTCCTTGAAGCCTTCATGCAGCACAAAAAAGAACTTCAATGCATGCTTGGACAAAGCAGATTGCATTTCATATCTGTGTTAAAAATGTATTTTCCCCCCACCTAATCATTACCCTGGTCTAGGGATTAATATGGTAAAATGATCCACATTGTACAAAAGTAGCTGTGCCTTTGGAAGAGGCAAGTTTGCTCTGGAGAACATCTGAGGAAGAGAGCACAGGCTTTTGCTTAATTCTGGGAAGTAATGCAGCATTAAAATTAACACAGAAGCCAATTCTGAATGTGAAACTGCTTCGGCTCTTTCAAGAAAAATAATAGTGGTGTTCCCTTTTAAAAGTAGGGGAGCAGATATACACCCAGAGTAAACCCAGCCTGCATGGATGAAATTGTTCCTGGATTTTACATAGCAACGTTTCATAGCTAGAGCAACAGGAAGTGGAGGGGGGTGGGGGGGAGGGGGCAGTCCTCAAAGGGAATTATCCTTGGAAATAAGTATGTATTATTAACCTCAGTACCAGTTTGCATAGTAACATCTGTCTTCGCAGTATGCGGTTTCAAGTTCTGTAGTGCTATACCTGAATGCTCTCTCTTTTTAAACTTCCTCTCCTGGGACTTTAATTCATTCCAATTCCTTTCTCCCAAACAATTGTATATAAATAAATAAAATCCGAGGAAAATATGAAACTACAGTAAAGAAATGAACCTTCTCTCAAAGATAATTTCTCTTTCCTACTGTGTCCCTTTTCACCTGCTGTTTCTTCACAATCCTCATAGTCTTTTGTAAAATAACAAAACCCACTAATACCGAGGAGCCAGTGTAATTGCCACCCATCCCTGGAGATAAGTGAGAGAGATGGGTAAGCAGATGTCAAAGGCTCAAAACAAAGGTGAGTACAAAGCTATGCAGAACACTGGTGATTTATAAAGGAGGAGGCATTAGCGTTATCTAGCACTGTTTTGGGAGACAGTTATGCAGAGAATTAACAGTTTCAACTGAAAAGAAGAATGAAGCGCAGTTGGACCTGCCCGAGCAAGCACATTAGCATAACCCTTGGAGAAAGCAAAAGGGTTTACAGGGAGGGAGCTGAAAGCAGAGGCTTGTGGCTCTGAGCCAATAGCAAGTTTTGTTTCTTCGGACCTGTCACTGCTAGGGAAGCAAAGCTGGTGCTGTCCTTAGAACAGCGGGGATACCTGACCTCACACCATGCCACCTTCTACCTGAAGTAACCTGCAAACCCTCACATGTTTTGAGTAAACAGCAAGGCCAAGAGCCACAATGAAGTCTAAAGGGTAAGAGACCTCAACATGTAGCATGTTGAGACAGTGATTGTGGACCACTTGCCAGGGTAGCTGGGACAGCATGTGCCATTCAGGCCTAGTGCTTGCTCATCCTCTCTCAGGTTTCTCATTGGAGACTTCATCAGAGACCCATGCCAACCCGCAGCTGTGTGGGAACTGCCCAGCGCGCACTCCATTGCTTATGAGCAACTCTGACTCAAACCTCTTACTCGGGTATTTTGTGGATTGCCTTAGCCATCTGTGGCCCCAGATAGAAAATAAGTATTACACTGCAATATATCATTTCCCCGAGTTGTTGAAAGGCTGAAAACAATCAGGTGTCTTTTCTTTCACCCCTGACTAGAAGCATTCACTAGGGACAAATAACTTCTTATTAAGCTTCCCCAAGCAGAATTTTATACCAGTAGACTCCTAAAAACAAAAATTCCCTACTTTTACTTCTAAGTGAACTCTATGCCCACCCCCACTGGATTAACAATCTTATTTTAAGTAAGACTTGTTGCAAGTTTTTTAGGTCGTTTTAGCAATTATGTTGGTATCGAGACATAGATTTTACTCAGTACCTCCAAGAGCTACATATCTGCAGCTTATAGGTAACCTGTTGTGTGTGCAATAGTTCAGCATATCATCTGCATTGAAAAAAAGTTAAAAACAGGTTGAGAAAGAATGGGGTGATAATAACATACATGGTTCAGAACAGTGGTTGTTACACCTCATAATTCCTGACAATCTTTCTGGAAAGTCCTACTGAAATTTATCTTTCCTGGCTGAGATTTACATTTCAAAATAGTCAAAAAGTAAGCAAGATAAAAATAAGCAGTAAATACTCACCTACACAGTTCTACAAGTCAGAGTTTGCTGGAGTGAATGATCCGGTGAGTGGACAAAATAATTATTCCTGTCTGGAAGGGCAGGGCTCTGGCCCAACCAATTGGAATTTGTCTTTGGTGAAAGCCTTAGCATAATTATAGGGTAGCTGATTAAAGGTGTCTCCTGTCACAGCTGATTGCAGTAAGTAGTATAACAACACATTACCTGTCAGAGGTCTTACACCATGTTTCATTGTCTCCTGAAAAAATGCTTTGAATGAGTTCTTTTTTCCTAAAGAAAGAAATGTTTTACAGTTTAACTTAATTTTGCTTTTTGATGCAGCGATTCTTTGACTAATGGCTACACAGAAATGGGGTAGGGAGGGAGGAAAACTGCACCCTGCATGGCCAGAGTGTTGAGTACCCCCAGGCAGTGCACCCACGGGATGGATGGGCGGGAAACATGGTCATAGGAGGAGATCCTCTACTAGTGAGCAGGTACCAAGGTTGGTGTGCCTGGAGGTCACTGAACTGAGCTGCACTGAGCCCACTGACCACTCCCACAGAGATTCGGGCAGGACTACTAGAGCATCCCTTGCAGGTGCTGATGAGTTTATTAACACCCTGGTAAAGATAATTAAACAACCTTCCACTATTTGTTGTTAAACTCCAAGCTCTGACTATGCTCATGCAGTAGTTTGGGTTGAGGGGTTCCCACAGCAGTGGGATGGCAGGCAATGCCATAGGTTAGACTCGATTATTGCTGGGGCTCCTCTGTTATACTTGTGACATTGCAACTTAAAAACTGTCTCTTTTCTCCCACAGCATAAAACCAATTCTGTCTTTGGAATCGATTTCAGTCTCAAGACTTTCATTTCAGTTCATTCCAGCAACATTCCCTCTGGCTTCTATCTACCATCAAACTATTTCTTTCAAAACAAGACTTGCAGTCACTGATACTGAAGGTTCCCATCCCCAAAACAAGCCCAGCAGGGGGCTGATCTGCAAATTATTGACACAGTACTCTCGGGCTTCTCTGTGAGCACTGCTTAGTGTTAAGAACAGCCTCAGTGCCCCTGCTGAGCCTGCCAGCAGAAGTGTTAGTTTTATTTGTATTTTTATGATGTGGACATCTGTCCATTAGCAACTGGAGAAGAGCCACCAGTATCACGCCCCCCAGCTGCCAGCCCATCAGCAGGCACTGATAATTTTTAGTCGCTATGGAATGAGCTGGATTCAACACAATAACCTGGTGCTAAATGTTACTGTGCTTCTCTAAATCATTAGAGTATGGCTGTTGGATGGTTCCTCATTTCCCCTTGATATAACACAAATTGGAAGGTGTTCCTGCTGGCCGTGTGGCAGCAGGAGAAGGTGAAAAATTAGAAAAGCCACAGCTGGCAGCTAAGAAGAGAGGAGGTGTCATCCCAGATGGGAAGAGAAGAAGATGTAAATACAACCCAGCTGATACCATTGAATGTTACAAGTTAACAATAATAATAAAAAACTTGGCATGTGATGTGCAAAGGCAGAGGTGGTCCAGAGGTTCTAAGCAGTGTAGGCAAAATAGAACTCTGCTGCCCCAAAAATAAAGCATTGAGAAATTGATCCCATTATTAATCAGTGGCAAAACTCAACATTGTGATTTTGTGCAAGGCTAAGGGAATGCAATGGAGTGAAGGGAGACAGGGGGCTCAGATGAGGATGTGGTATCTCCCTTCTCTTCTCCCCTCACATCCCCTGCTCTCCTGCTAGTCTGATTCCACTGAGATGAATCCTGCCTCCCCGCACTTCATCTCTCAGTAGAGCAAGGTGTTAAGGCAGCTGTAACCTGTTTCTCTGCATCTATCCTGTGAACCTGCCAGATCTTATTCTGCACACCCCATATCCCTTTCTTCTAAGCCCACCCTCCACAGAGGTCTTCTTCTCTTTCTCTATTCCAGCACAGTTTGGGACACCCCCACCTCCAACCTTCATTTCTCCAAAGTGCCCATCTTAACCTCCACATCCCCAAGGCAGAGGGACCTACTCCATACTATGCTCACCCGCCGTGCCCATGGGACAGAGCCTGCCCTCAAATTCATATCCCTCAGGATACTCTTTTCCTTCAGCCCTTCACAATACGGGGCTGACTTCCCTAACTCACTCCCAGGATTCTTGATGTTGCTCGGCATTGCCCTCAGCCAGACCCAGGCAGTGTTGTACCTCTTGCAGGTAAGCTGTAAGAGCTCAAGTCACACCAGTAGTTTTGGTTAGCACCATATATGTTTGGCATTCCCTATGCACACCTGAGATTTGCTTTCCTCATTTAGACATGACTTTGTCACAATTTACTACTTCTTTCTCTTTAGCAAAGGTTTTCTAGGTATCTTCCACAGTACTTTGTCAGCTCCAGCCTAAAGAATTCAAACTGCTATTTGGAGAACCATGGCTTAACTCGACCAAGACACCCAATTTGGTAAAAGGTTCAGCTACCCATAGAGGTGGGCCATCATAAGCAACTAGCACCTACGTTCTCTTTTGCTTGATGGAGCCACTTTAGGTACTAGAGAAGCTGCAAATCTTACTTTTTCTAGCACTGAGGTCTACATAGATCTGACCAACAAGCTGTGGACATGCTGAAATCTTACTCTCTGAGCATCTGTGTTAAAGATCTGAGCTGAATTCACATGGTCTTATTCTGGCCGTTGTTACTAGGTTTCCCTACCATAGAAACCAGGACACTGGGGAAGAGACATGGAAATCTGCACACCCATGCCTTGCCCTACTTTAAGCATACAACAAAACAAGGGAGCTTGGGAGCATACTGTCATTTAACCTAAGAGAATATTTTCATTCCTATGTGTGCGTAAAATTTCCAGGTGGAAGTACCTCCTGAATGTACCAGAGCCCTCTACTGTGCTACAGCAGTTCAAGTCACTCTGAAAACTCCCACTGTCAATCTGTGTCATGTCATGGAGTCCAAAGGAGAGTTTCCTGTTATTTCCAAATGAAGCCATTTACCTGCACAGTACAATGAAATGCAGACACCAGCCTGGATCTTGAAAGTGGTTAAGTGTGAAAAGCTACAGTGTATTTGTTTGGCACAGAACATTTTTAGTATGTCTGGACTACTTTTAGGGCCTGAGATGCTCTCTGTGAGGGATGGTTCCACACTGCACCTTGTAAGCCTGGAAGCCCACATGGATGGAATTGGTACGTTTCAGTCCCATGCTCGGTTCTGCAGAGCAGCTCTACTGTTGTTGTCTCTGCAGAGCTGTTAGTTTGGACACAGCACGACACCCCTGCAGTTAGGATTTTTCCTGTTCTGGCACATTTGCATATGCAAGACTACCTCTGAATTGTGTCCTCTGTGCCAGCTAAAGGAATCCTGCTACGGGCAGCACAGCTCTTCCCTGCACTCAGTGCCTTCCAGGACTCAGATCTAAGCTTTTAAAGGCAACACAGAAGGCTCTTTGCCTCTTCTTTATTTTTTTCCCTATAATTCTGACTAACAAATGCAGTTTTGAGAATGACAGATCTAATTTACATTTAAATCTTGCTAATCCCTTGCCAAGCTGCCATGACAATAGGCCCTGTAAAAATTAATAAATAAGAATTTTCTTATTTACCTGATTGCCTTTCATGTCTCATTGTCTTTTATGTCAATCTGTGCCGAGGCACTTTCAAGTTATATCTTCAAATGGGAAAGCTAAAAGCAATCTGAGCAAAATGGTTTTATGTCAAGAAAGATACATTCCCGTGTGTCATGTGTGCATATTGAAAGCATCAGCTTTAATCAAAGAGTAAAGAGACAACCTCCCTCACCTGGCCCAAGTGCAAAAATGTTTGGGAAACTAAACTCCAGCTTAAACCAACAGCGATAGCACAGGATGCTTCTGAAGCTTATCTAGACCCGTATTCTCAACTGTGAAAATCCATGCAGTGAACGTAGCTCTGGTCCATCTGTGCGGATCTATACCAATGAGCCCACATTCGTTAATACAGTGATGTTTGGGACTGTGCCTTTAGCAAGAGTAAGCCCACTGCTGTATTCATGTGCACTGATGTGGATCCTTTCCACATAGATTCAAATGACACGTCGGTAGAAGAAAGAGAAGCACGCATCCTCACCACAACAGCATAGAAAAGGAACTACACCACTCTGCATCCTCACTATTGTAAATACTGGAGAGTACAAGGAGCACTTACCGGTCTTCCTTATACTCCAAAATTCTTGCCATTTAGAGTACCAGGACCACTGGATCCCAGAAAATTCCGCTTCTTTTTCACAGCCAGACTTCACTTTTGTGGGCAGAATGTGTCTTATGGGCCAGAACCTCTCTTTTCTGTTACGGCAATATAATCCACCTGGATTTCATTGATGTGGTAGACATGCAAAATCCATGTTAATGTTCTCCACCAATATTTTCCTAAAATACTAATGTTTTTATTAAACATAGTCACTGAGAACAATGAAAATATGACATATGATACTGTCCAGGAATAAACTATCTTTGGTAAATAATCCTGACCTTCACCCCAAACTCAGAGACGTAACACTGCCCCAAGCAATGACACATGCCAAGCTCACGAGGGACGAGGCTTGGTTTCCTGGCTATTGCTCTGTGACAGGTTGTGTAAAAGGAGGAAGACAAGAGAGGAGGAGTAGAGGAAGGAGTAGCCCTGGACATGAGTTCTGGCTGGGGTGACTGAGGGTGCTGCAGGCTCCTCCTTTCCACCCACCTCTCAGCTGGGAGCTCTCTACATGTGCAGCAGAGACAGGTAACACAGACACAGGCAGCATTCTGCAGCCAAAATTGCCATCAGCTGCATCTTACATGAACCCAGCAGGCTCTGGACTGCAGCAGTGCCTCTTTTGCTGCAAGTACATGTTTCCAACTATGAGAAACACTATTTTTCTATTTCACAGTCAATGTGGACTTACATGAGTTGGAGAAGCCTGTATTCCCTACTAGTTTCTGTTGATCCTCTGCTTCCCTCCTCCCCCCCCCGTTATTTTTTAACAGATTGGCATTTCCGGGGGAGGGGAGATAGTTTTATCAAACAGTTCCCATCCAGCAGTAATTTACACTGTGTTTGATTGGTAGGTTTTTGTTCTTTCTACCTTTGCATGTATTGAACTTGATTTGGACTTTGATCTCAAGGATTTTCTACTTCTGAGACCTTCTTGCAGTTAAATTAGCTCTTTCTCCTGAGCATTCAAAACTTGTCTGCTGAGTCTGCTTGTTTTTTCCCTGCCATCAACTCTGCTTGTGAAGTCAAGGAGAGTAAAAACTCATTACAGCTCTGCTGTAACTATTCATGCACTGGAGGGAAGTTCTGAAATGTAAAGTAGTAAAAGGTTATGGTCAATCTGTGTCCTGTTTTACAGGAAGTTCAAGAGCTGCAGAGGCCTCTCTCAAATCTATTTGTTTCGTTTACCTGTTGCTGGCTTGCAGAAATCAGAAATAGATGAGTACTCATTTCTAACTGGATCTACCTAGAAATAGCCTGCCCATCTTGCATAAACAACCAGAGGGTGTTCCTTACTTGTTTCTGTCAGAGTGATAAAGGAATCAGAGCCAGGGAATTTTGCTTGTGATTTCCAAATCAAGAACAATAATAAAAGAAATTATAAATCCAGTCTGAGAAAGACTTTATGCACTTCTAAAATAACTTTGAAAAAATTATTTAAATAAACAGGTATCTTGGTTTATTAGAATGCTTGGAGAAACAGATCACACTGTTAAGTTCAAAAAATAAGAGTTCAATTTACTAAGTCTGCTGAGAAAAGTGCTAATTAAAGTAGGTTATAAACATTCTGTGTGAAGATGACTACCTGAATTTGAATTAAAAACAAAGCCAAGGGTTTTCACAGGGGCTAGGGTAGGAGGTTACTTACTAGCTAGCTCCCACACCTAACACAGCTGGAATGTGGCCTTAAAGAAAATCTGTGTTATAAACTCCCTCTGAACTGCCTCATCTGCTTGTGAAACAAATTCTAATGACTTCTGAAAGCTGCAGAGGTAGCAGTTCATTTGGATTGCAAAGTAGTGTAGAAAAGGTAAGTGTCTTCCCAGGCTAGCAATCTACATATTAAAGACATAAAAGGAACTACTTGGAGTCATAAAGACTAGTGCCAAAATAAACTCCGGAAGACCCATGGCAAGTGAAAAGGTGGTTCGGGGCAGCAGTGACAGTGTTCATGGGTTATTTATTTTATATAGTCTTAAAATGTTTTTGTACATTATAAAAATTATGCTACACTTCAAGATGGCACTGCCCAGTATTTTTAGGCCCTAAAGGAATAGCTTTAGGAAATGATGCTTTCCATGAGAATTTCGTGTCTAGACTGTGTTTAATTTTCAGTAGTTTAATTCTCTGCAATATAGAAATAGAATTTCTGGGGGGTATTTTTTTGCACTCTTCAACTAGTCATTTGAGAACCATCATGGTTTCTTCTATGCTGGACTGTAGTTGGAAACTGTTTCTGTAAAGATGATGTATGAACCTCAGGAATGTCTGCCAGTGTGAATTATTTATTTCCAATTCTGTTTTTCAGACCCCAAGTACAGGTGTTTGAACTTGCTAACAAAACCACATGTAAGCAGATCATCATGAAACCAACAGAATGTGAGAGTGAGATAGAGATTAACAAGTTCAAAAGCTGTATGTAGGATTGTTTTAGATGGTGGGTTTTTACTATTTTCTTACTTCTATGTTGAGCAAACAGAGTAAATCACCCAGGACAGATGTTTCTCGGAACAAAAAGGAAATTTTCAATTTACTGAAAAAGGGGAAAGATCTTGCAAGCTGGGGAAATCCTAAAAATGTGTGAATTCTATTCTGATTATTATATCAGCAATGAAAACATCTAAAGAAGCATCTCCTTCTCTCCTCTTTTATGACTTCTGAATTCGCATGCTGCCAGGTAAGAGGAACTTAATAATGGATTAGACAATAGTTAGTCTATTTCTTAAACTGGGATTTTATCATACTAATTTTTTTAAGGAAAGCTTAGGGAAGCATTCATTCGTTTTCAAAAGACATTTTCAAAGAAGTCAATCACTTCAATTACCACAGGATACACAACCGTTCCGCAACCATATTTAGTAGATCACCTTTTATTTGCTACTTCAAACAGTTTTATAACACATAATTATCTATAAAACACTGCTGGATATCTCAGGAATAGATTTACAGTCAGTCAATGTACATCTTGCTCTGATCCTGCCCTAAATACTTGATGCAGCTTTGCACAGGAGTAATTGTTTACATGATTAATGCTAAAGCATGCAGCACCTATCCATAGCACAGAGAGAAAGCTGAGTCTTACCTCATGGACATTTTGTAAGAACTTGTCCAGAGCTACTGATTCACCTTTTTTTAGGCTCCTTCTCCTTCTCTGGGCCAGAGAATCCAAAATATGCCATTCGTTTGAATTACAAGATTAATTTATAGCTTTCCTTTGACAAAAAGCAGCTGCTTCTTGCTTGTAAATGTTTTTATAGTGGTTAGATGTGAGAAAAAATATAATGATAAAGTAATTTGTCACCAAGAAAATAAAGAAAAATGATCAGGAAAATACACTAGTATAGAAAAAGATGTAAAAAAGTCCCCAAATGCCCAGTTGCCAAATTAGTCACTTGTTTGCTAGAGGCATGTAGGAAAAAGGACTATTTGTTAGTGTGACATGTACACAAATGGATCACAAGTGAAGTTGAAGAAACTCATATATATTCATATGTGTGTGCATTGATGTGGACTGAAATTATGTGCCAGCTCAGCATGCACAGCCTCTTCAGAATCCTACTAGAGGCTTAAATGTATCTTCAGATGAGTGTTTGTTTTTTGCTTAGTGTGGCATACACCACAGATGGCCTACAGGTCTGCCAAAGGTCTGGCTTAGGAGGCAAACAGAAATTATTATATGGAAGGAATGACCAGGAAAAGGTTGGGTTCAACTCGGTAGAGACATGTGCAAAAATTTGTCCTGAGGTAGAAGAAATCAGTGACTAGAATAGTGAAGATCCAGCAGAACATGGAAAACAATAGAAGTCTAGGAAATACAGCAAGGTAGGACTGAAGAAATAAGGATATTTCTCTAGAGGACATTATTAGGAGAACATGGTAATATATATTTTTATAGGTATGAAATGGGAGAAGGATGAAAAGGGATGAACTCTTACATCCTCCATGTCCACTAGGGGTTAGGCAAGGACTAATGTATCTCAACCACATTAAAAAAGACTTAAATTGAATATTAGAAAACTCTGCAGCAGTAACAGCAGATAAACAATAGAATACTTTGTCTAGGAGAGCTGGGAAATCTTTCAAGAAAGTTGTTGGTATAATTAATCCTATAAACTTTGGAAAGCAAATGATAATCAGATTATTTCCTGAGGACCCTTTCAGGATTGTATTCTTTGACTTCTACAGTATTCAAAGATCTCTTTGACTAAGAATCCTTTTCTTTAGTTTGGTTGATACATAATACCTGATGGCTGCAGATACACCAGGCAACATTATAATTCAAGAGATGAGGCACATTGCAGGATTGTTTGCTGGATGAAGCTTTTAAAGGCAGCTCACATTTTCATTGCAAATCAGCGTAGAAATACGAGAACCAAAGTAATTTTGTAAACTCCTCCCAGTTTCTGGTGCTGCATTTTTGTCTTTAAAAGTATTAAAAACTCCTCAGTCAGTGTAAGGCTAATTCAGATATATTTGGTTTTTTTCCCTGTTACCATGGCATCACAACTAAGTTGAAAGTTCATTTCCAGTCTATCCAGTTAGTATCTTGGCTACCTGCTGCAGCACATAAAATTGTAAAATGACTTTAGCTATCTGCCACAAAACCCAGTGTAAGCTGAAAGTAACTGAGTTAATGAGAATGAAGGCTATTTTCTCACGCTTCAGGCAAATCAGAGCTTAATAACCTTGAATGATACTCAGAACATTACAGGGAAGCTTGCATCCTGCTGCCTGTTTTATCCTACTGGATAAGCTAAAAGATGACTATTAAGCTGCTGAAATGATACTTTCCTCTAACACTTAGGATGGAATTTCTCTCAGACACCTAAAAGTTAGGTTCCTGCTCCAATGTAGTTATTCCAGTCACTCTTTATCATCGACAGCAAGACATGGAAGCCCCTAGAGCATGACTCATCCCATCTATGTACAACATCTGCCTAGCAGATTTACCCTTGCCTGGAGAAACCTTCTCCCTCTAATGACTGAGTAAAAAAAAAAAAAAAAAAAAAAGCACATACCTGGGTCCACAGACCTAACACATAAATGGTTAAAGTCATAAGGATTGAATGTCACAGTGCAGTTTACTCAGGCAACTTCAGGCATGTAGCTGAGGTGCCTGCTTTAGGAATGCAGTTGTCATAGACTCACTCTGCAGGAACCTCTCAAGTTTATCTCAAATCCTGAATGGTGGGTGAAGAGGGAGGAATCACCCTGCACAAGTGCCTGTCTCTCTCCATTTCCTGCAGATGGTACCTAATGAGAGCAAGTTTCTAATTAGGGCATCAAACATATGTAGATGAATTCAAGACCTAAATAGTCAGTTATTCACACAGAAAATGAAAAGTAATTTCTCTCCGTAAGAGATGGAAGCACTTTCTGCACGACACTGCACTACTCAGGATGTGATAAAGGACAATGTGAATATCATCACACAAAATTATTCCATTTGGAAGTCAGTGCACAGGCTGAAGGCATGCTAGGGATCCACTGGAGCAGCAGTTTACAGGCTCATCTACATTTTCTTCAAGATACTGCATAACTGAATACTGGATGTTTAGCCTAATTTTTAATAAAATTATATAGAGATAACAATTACATACTTAAAAGGGAAAAAAAGAAAGGAAAATGAAAACATGGTTTCATGCAGAGCATACAGCATTAGACAGTTTAATCAAAACGCTGCCTGTACCAAGTTAGCTCTAAAGATGTCCACTATATAAACAATTATTATCAAATTGCTGCAGTGATAAACTGGACAAGTTATTTTTATAAAGAACAAACACAGAACATCAGTATGGTCATCAATAGGATCTGAGCAGCAACCAGGGCAGGTTTATTAATGGTGACTCACAGAGAACAAATGCAGATACCAGTAGCTTGAGGAGTTCATACATACAAGCACACACACATTCAAACCCTTTGGCTTTGTCAGTTACAGCAGTGGGGTTAGAAATCTAGTTTTAGAAAATGAGGAATGCTAACAGATCCCAGTGCTTCATGAGTGCTTTTATCCAGCACTCATCCGTCTCCCCATAACATAAAGAAACAGCTCAGAATTAGTTTGTGTTGTAGATTGACTACCCATAGATTGACCTAAAATACTTCGCAATCAAAGAAGCCACCCTTTTATATTAATTTACTTTCAAAAACAGATGCTAAAGAAAACCAGAGTAAAGGAACTGCCCTGTAGGAACCCGATAACAGATACTGTCCTGTTCTGCCTGGAGTGGCTGCCCTTCCACCAGATACATGGATGAACGTATGTTGTATCAGCCTGTCATAAAGCAGGAGAGGGAAGAAAAGAGCTGGTATTTCTTCATTCTCTTCTCTGTTCCACCATAAGTAAAAGTGTGCCTGGGAAAAATCGCCCTGGTGTTCTGACCATGCCTGTTCAGCAGCACACAATATACATTTGCTGTGATATACATTGTTTATCGCAATTAGAGAATGTATCTGCAAAACAGGGAGAAAAATTACCTTTTTTTATTATTATTATTCAGCTAAGCTATAAATTGCCATCTGGAAGCAGGAGTCATAAAATGTAGCAAATAGGTAATGACAACAAACAAGCTCAGAAAGAAAAATAGATTGGCACCACCCTCACCATTGCTCCCAACCGGGTTTCATATCCCAGCAAGGCACAATCCATCCGGGAGCTGTGGGAGCATGCACAACTATCTCATGGCAAGTTCTTCCTTTAAAAATTAACTCATTACCCTGGATTAACAGCTGGCACTTAGCAAATAGTGTCTATGCTCTACTGATTTTACCTCCTTTATAGCTTCCTCTGTGACTGCCCTTGAGTTAATGGTTACATCATACGTTAGTAGGGTAATGCTCATCATTCATTTCCCAACACAGTGAGCATTGTCACGCACTGGGTCCTAAGCAAGTATAAACCAGCCTAAGGCCTGTGTAATTAACTTTGACCCAGCACATTAAAGTGTGTTTGACAGTGAGCATCATTCTCCCCATCAGTTCTGGAAAGGGAAGGTGGGAGAATTCAGACGGATGATATGAAACAACCTGGCATCCCTCTGCAGGTAATGGTGCTAGGGCTGCAAGTGAAGGTCCCTTGCAAGGATTAGAAAACTGCAGGATGAGTTATGATGGCCTAAAACGCTTCAGTTCTTTTAGTTCATATCCAAAATAATTCAGGCAATGATAATTTACACATTAAATAAAATGTTTTCTATTTTTCTTGTACAGGAGCAAGGTGCCAGACTAACTTCTTTTATTGAAAGTATCAATGATATTGAGGTTAATGACATTTCATTCTCTGAATATAGCAGTCAGAATCTTCTGAGAGAGATGTAGTTTAATAGGTCACTTGGTCTGTTCTTTAAAAATATATGTATATTCCCTGCTTCATGTACTCTTTTCAGATACTTCTCATAGAACAAAATAATCCTACAACTCTCATTTCAACCTAATATTCACTAGACTTTCCCCCTTTTGTAGGTTTAATCTACAGTTTTTATTTATAACCTTGACAACGCACAAAAGAGATCCTTCCTTTTTTTGTATCCCCAGCAATTTTTATTATAGCCTATGATTTTGTCCTCATTTACCAGGACTGTGAAACTGAACAACTTACTACACCTAATTTCCTGAGAACTGCTAACGCAGAAAATGTACTCTGGTTCCCAGCAAATACAAAGTACTTATTCAGTGGCTCTTCTTGTCTCCGAGGGAAAATCAAGCACAGGTACATCTTTCCTTGCTTTTATTTGTGAATAACTCTGAGTTTGTTCATGCAAAGTAAAACTAAACCCCTGCAGAATGGAAATATAGGTTAAAAAGAGTCAGCACCTTCTTATACCCAAATTTTCTTAATAAAGGGGGAAAGGAAGAGAACTTGGCCTTACCTGGGAGAATTAAAGAGCAATTCAGAAGTAGGATGGGAGAGTAAAAGAACCAAACAAATGCTAAACAACTATAGGTTATTGATAGGAAGGAACAAAGAAAATAGAAGAAATGTCTATTGACTGAGGAGGTCAAGTAAATGCATTTATTTACTGCATTCATTCCCACTTCTTAAAAAAAGATGATGAAAAAGCTGATAAAATATCTTGCCTAAGGATTTGATCCTGTGTCATCAAAATTAATGTACTTTCTTTATTGACTCTACTATGAGTAGGACCAGGCTCTAGAGTTACCTAAAGATTGAGAATGTAAAGAATTTAGTGGCATAGGGCTGTTAATTTGCCATGAGGGAGAGAATTGCTTTGTAAATGGGCAACAGGACCAGCTGTGTCTGCAGTGATGTATTTTGATGGTGAAACTTGGTGTGAAAATATTTTCAGGAGCCACAGGAAGGCAGTGTGTAACAACTTCATTGTAGTTCTGAAAGCTTCATGTCCGATATCCAGAGAAGGATATGTGATGTCTATCAATCGTTCTATCTGAGCTCAGCTTAGAGTTGGTCACATTATTTTCAGGCAGGAAATGCTGACTTTTGACCTTTTGCTTAATTCTGACCTTATCATTTTGATTGCTATAATGTAAATGACAGATACAATGTATATTTGCATGTAAATAATCATAGGGGTATTTGACATTTATAACATTTCTATCTTCAAAGTGGAGTCAGCCTCCCATGAATGCCCTGAAGCAACTGCAAAATGTGAATTTAGGTCAGTAAAAGATGAGATATGTCAAGGACCAAAATGCCTAAAGCCACAAATATTCAAGTGTCATTAACAGTCAGTGCTAGCCAACTGCTCCTGGGTGGGGAGACAGGATGCTCTTTGAAGTTTCTTTATTACAGGCTACTCGGGACTCATGAGTATCAATTTCAGAGAGAACTAATGCAGGCAGTAGGCAAAGAGCCCCTCACTCTCCTTTTGGGTGCCACGTGTTAATGGCCCAGATGCCAGGGTATGTGGTGTGACCCAAGTTACAGCTGCATCCCTTCCCAACCCTTCAGAGGAACTGGCAAGCAGAGGGGTTAAACCCACACTTCCTTACATGTTCACATACAAATGGGCTGCAGCCAAAATTCCTGCTCTTTACTGCTTTTTCAGGGCCCAAAGTATAAGATATTTTGAAGGGAATCACTCCAAACCTGCTTGAACTCCTCCTTTCTGGCTCCACTCCTCTAATCTTGTCATTACACCTGGCTCGGCACAACCCCAGGCACAGCTACAGGTTGGGCAGAGAAGAGATTCAGAGCAGCCCTGCGGAGAAGGACTGGGGGGTGGTCGTTGATGAGAAGCTTGACGTGAGCTGTCTTCAGTGTGTGCTTGCAGCCCAGAAACCAAC
>NW_009914737.1:38356-48167 GCF_000696875.1 Nestor notabilis
AGAGGAGGGCCATGAGGATGATAAGAGGGCTGGAGCACCTCCCGTATGAAGACAGGCTGAGAAAGTTGGGGCTGTTCAGCCTGGAGAAGAGAAGGCTGCATGGAGACCTCATAGCAGCCTTTCAGTATCTGAAGGGGGCCTACAAGGATGCTGGGGAGGGACTCTTCGTTAGGGACTGTAGTGGTAGGACAAGGGGTAATGGCTTTAAACTTAAACAGGGGAAGTTTAAATTAGATATGAGGAAGAAGTTCTTTACAGTGAGGGTGATGAGGCACTGGAATAGGTTGCCCAAGGAAGTTGTGAATGCTCCATCCCTGGCGGTGTTCAAGGCCAGGTTGAACAGAACCTTGCATGACACAGTTTAGTGTGAGGTGTCCCTGCTCATGGCAGGGGGGGTGGAACTAGATGATCTTAAGGTCCTTTCCAACCCTAACTATTGTATAATTCTATGATTATTCCGTCTTGGTCCTTGTGGACAACAGCAAGAGTAATAGCAACTATTAGTGCACTGGTGAACAGTGTGTGTTTTGTATTTATGGAAGGAAGTGATGCGGTGTTGGTGTGTAAAATCCCTCAAATACAGCACTGAGTGGCTGGCACATGTCCTGGTGCAAGAGATTAATTGTCCTGTCCCCAGTGCTCACTCTGTGCTATCTCCATCTTTGGAAATTTGGTTGTACCAGCCTGTGGACCTGGGTACACTGAATTCCCTGCATAGTTGATAACCATGTCTCTGACATGTCTGTATGGAAAATAACAGTTTAAATATTTCTGCACAAAGAACTCACAGTACTACTGGGCCCTATGTAAAATTTTCCTAACATTTGACCTACATTTTTCTTTTGGATCCTATGTTTTATAATACAATAATATTATTTTTTCCCCCACCTTTAGCTTGATACTCAGCCTTTTTGGCAATAAAGTGATCTTTCCACATATTTTACTATTTTCCAAAGAGAAGAATACATTTTCTTTCAAACATCATTTTTCCAATTTAATTAGTTAACATTAATATAGATTTTTCATTATGCAAATCAGCTTACAAGCCCATTAGCTATTGGAGCTGTTGTTGATATTCTTAACTAGCTTAGTTCTGCAGGACAATGTAGAACAGACTCACACAAAGGTTTTGCTACAAGAAAGAAAACCTTATTACCCTGCTCACCTCAAAGGGGTATATTTCAGCCAAGCAGAATCTCAGAAGCAGCTGTTTGCCAGTGGGTGAATGTCTAGCATTGAACTTGGCTGGATATAACATTTTGATAGGGGATATAGAGAATTCTTGAAGAAGTTAAGCAGAAAATTGAGGGGGAAGAACAGCTTTATAGTTCTGACGAAGCAGTAGCAAATACAGCAGTAGCAGGGGATTGCAGTGTTTTGTTGAGTTTTGCAGTTTATATGTGGTGGAAAGGAATAGCTGTCTTGTGAGCCTTAGAGAATAAGTTTTCTGACGTATTTCTCTTTGCAGTGCAGAAAAACTAATAGCATTCAAGCCTCAAAGAGAAGAACCTTCAATTCTGCCCAAATCCAGTAAACTCAATGTCTGGTTTTGTGACTTTTTCACATGCAAGACATTCTATATTGCCTCAAGTGTTGGGTAATATGTAAAATCTGATTTTACATACATAAGGATAAACATTAAAAACAATGTTTTCATAAATAAGAGGAAATTCAGAGGCCTGAATATTCAGAAGCATTGTTCAGCTTGCTAAAAGCTGTCCAGCTGTAACAAACTCATAGAAGTTTCCTGAAGCAGGCAATTTTCCTAGGTGAGGTTTTCTAATGCACTTTCCAGTAATTTCTCAGTTCTTGATTTTGGTAGGATCAGAGCAGGACATCTTGTGGCATTTTTTTACTGTTTCTATTTCCAGTTTAAAAAAATTAAATCATTGCAAGGAGCATGGACTGTGGCAGGCTGAAAGAAAACGCTCATTTTTTTCTTAAGACTTCAAACTTAGTTTTCTTTAGGCTTTGGCCGAGGATCACTGAAAGATGCAGGTGATTACTCCTGAATCTTCTTCTCTAGCCCCAGCTCTTACTAGAGTTTGAAAGGCATTTCTTGTTCCTATTTTCAGTGCTGTAATCCCTGAATCACCATTATCAATACACATTAGTCTTGAGGGAGTAAGGTTTAGGCCCACAGAGCCACTTAAGTACTTAAAGCATTTCAAAGCCTGAATTCTACTTAAACCAGTTGGAACTAGTTGGTAAAATACATTCTTAAACACAGACTGTAGAGCCTGCACTGTAAATGTTAGAAAAAATATCCCCATCCCCTGTTTATTTTCATTCTGAATGTCTCAGGCTTTGAGATGTTAAACACCCTCTGCCCGGGTGGAAATGAGCAAATGACACCTAGCATTCTGCAGAATGCGTCCAGCAAATGTTTTAAAGAGAAGTTTGACCTTAGTATTTGAAGTGCAGGAGGTAGAGCTGCTAGAAAAGCTGTTTTGCATTAAAAAAGGCACTACTTTTAATTAAACATGTATCTGAGATGTATGAAATTGTTTACTTTTTCTCCAACATAAAATCTCAGGGAAAAGAGAGCGAAAGTTCAACAATATCAAAATATTTTGGACAAGAAGTTTGTTCGTCATTTGAAATGACTTTTTGATTTTCATTTTGTATTTAGATAGAAGTTACAAAACTGAAGGCAAAATCATGAAACAGCTATAAAAGGATTTTTTCATTTCCTGGCTGAAAAAAATCTTTGGAGTCTTTAAAGTGATAGCCAGAGAAGCATCTGGGTTGCATTATCCAGATCCCTTGGAAATAAGAGGACATAACTGCTGGAAAATGCAGTTGAAAATAAAGATCTCCCAGAGTTGTTCCAAATATTTTCCTTTTTTCCACCAAGCTTTGCCTGGTTTTCTTTCAGAAGCCCTGGCTCTGAAGGTCAAATCTGGCCCAGGGCACCCACACCTCAACCCACAGCAGGAGCACCCTGAGGGGTGCAGCTGATGAGTGCTCTGAGCTGGGGTCATGCCATGGCTAGAGCCTTGCCCTTCAGGGCATCAGTCCTGGAGAAAAGCAACTGAATTCCTAACCCTGCGTTTCTACTCTACCTGTTGTGCTTCTCTCTATTTGCTAACTCATCTCTTCAGGAAAAGGAGGAGGTATATCTTGACAGGTGAAACTATGATTTAATGAAAAAAAACCCTTTCCATTCTCACTTCTAAAATCTTGCTTCTTTATGTTACCTACTAGTTGAACTAACAGTAAACATAAATTTATTGTATCATATGGCCCCTCAGTGTGCAGATAAACAGGGATACAGCAGGCTCTGCTCATGCTGTAAGGTGTTCTCTTACATCAAAAATAGGTGGTGTAGTAACAGCCCAAAACCTAATTTTATTTCATTTATAGCTCAACTGCATAAAAGATGGTTTTAGTACCTTGGTATGAACACTCCTAAGTGACAGCACTTTCTATATTGCCATTAGCATGAACTGGCAAAGGTTAACAGTCTCCATTATTTTGTACCAACAGAGTTTGTCTACCTGCCAGCACCACCTTCCTTCCCTGTGTCTCTCTAAAAGAAGAATGTAACTTTCTGAAATATCTCTACCTTTACTATTGTCGTTAGTTTAGCAGGAAGACAATATCTTGAGCATGTGTCGATTCTGAGAGTTACTTTTGATATTGTATCCCAGATCTATGTCTGTTAAGTATGTTTTCCCATATACAATGCCAGACCAGTGGGAATGAATGTGTACAATAAAACTCAAACACAGGCTTGTTATTAACACTAGCACTGTTAAGAGCAGTAACCAGTGCTGTAATGTTTAGAGCAAGCCTGTCTGTGTACATGTAAACAAATTTGACAGACTGAGCAATATATTTCTGAAATGATGCTCAGTATCCTCCAAGCACAGATTTTAGTAGATACTTCTCACAGAATTCAACTATTTTTTTGCCAAAGGAAGCAAAGTGAATTTAAGCTACTATTTCTGTGTATAAAGCTCTTGATTTTTTTTTATTTTTTTTTTCTGGCTAGTTAGAAGCTTTGTGCTAAAATGTGCTAAAAAGGGGGTGGACTGTGCATTTGAGATGCTAAGCGATGCAGAGGACTTTCCAAGCTTGTCAGCAGAGAGTCTGTGTGGTAAAGCTACTCTTTTGCTTAATTTAGCTTGTTGCTAAAGGAGGTTCCCTCAAATCTGTTTTCATTTTCCTTGTATTTTTTCGTCTACATTCCTGACCTGTCTCTATTCAATCCTAAGTTTGAAAGAGACAGACAATGCTTTAATAAATATGTAAATGCCAGTCACAAAAAGGAATTGTATGAGGAGTAATTGGTGCTAGTATTTCTACAGCATATCACATGAAGATGATGAATTAAGAAACTTTTTTAAGGTGAATCATAGACTTTCGTATGGCCATAAAGGATGGTAAAGACAGAAGCCAGAGTATTTCCAAGAGATCTTAATACAGCACTTCATCCACAGCCTGCAGTGCCCTCACCTTACAGGAGGGATCTGTTTTTAAATGTTTGTTGGCTTCAACAAACTCTTTTGCCCTGCCTTTCTCAAGATAAACACCCAGCTAGGGCATGTTGCTGGGAGTTTAGGGAACCTGAGCCTTCTACCTGTTGCACCAAGATGTTAGAAGTACTTATGTCACAGTGTCCAAACACTGTGTGTCATGGATACGTTTCACCTTATGCATGGAGGCCTTATCTTTGCTGTTTTGGTGACTGTTCAATGGGTTCGAACACTTCTCTGCCATGGCCCCAAAGGAACTGATAGTCTTTCTGTCCCTGGCCAGCCTCCCCTGGAAACTCCCTCCAGCTCAGCCCATGGCCCTGGAGCCCCATTTCAGCTTAGCCTGGGGCTGTTGGTCCTTGCCCCAGGCATGCTGCAGGGATGCCTGTCTCCAGCCCCATCTCTGGCCCTGTTGCCTGAGTGGATGCCTTGGACCCATGCTGTTGTCTCACCTCTAACTCCATCTCCTGACTGGGCTCTCTGGACAGCCCTTGGACTTGGCTCATCACTTGCCTCATCTGGGGCTGTCAATGGGCCCATTACCAGCACCTGGCTCTGCCTGCCATTTTGAGCCCTCCTGGGACTGTGCCTTTTGGTGAGGGCATGGCCCATGGCTGCCCATGTCTCCTGGAGCAGCTAGCACTCACAGCCCCAACACCCTCATCTTTCACTTACTATTCTGCGAAAATAGTTATATTATATCTGCAAGGAACAAAAGCTCACTATTTTTCCACTCTAATGTTTCATCAAAAGTGGATCTTATTTTTTGCATCACTACCTAAAGATTTGCCAAGCTTAAGTCAGAAGTGCAGGAGACCTGGGCTTAAGTCTCTGCTCCCAAACAAAGGCAGCAAACAGGTCTTTCAAATGCATTTCCTATAATACCAGGCTGTTGACTAAAATAAGGCAGAGTTGGTGTTAATCAGTATCGGCTGGTTCTCCCTTAGATATCCAGGAGATATGCCCTAAGGACACTCAGCAAATCACTCTGTGCTGGTGACATAGATGAGACTTCCAGAGAATCCCACCAAACTGTAGATGTGAAATAGGTCTCCAAGTAGCCAGGTGGCAAGAGGGGTCAGGTGGTGAAGAGATATTACTGGGAAAGCCTGATGTGCTGAAAGAATGTAGCAGTCTGGAGTGCTAGGAAATACCTGAGCAGAGGTCTTTTAGGGGTTGGTAACATCTGCATGCTAAGTGTAAGCATCATGCTTGGTGTGCTTGCTACTAGTCCACATCTATTAGTAAGCACAGCAAAACAATCTTTGTGAGCATCTCCATGCACTAGGACACAGCTATTTCTTTTCTAAAAGCAAATTTATGCAGAATAAAACCCCAAAGCCTCAGTGCAAAGAGTTGTAAAAACACTTGGTAAGGATTTACTTGTCTATATACAGTACATTATAACTACCCTGTTCTATTCCAGGTACCTCCAAAGGGGTTGGCAGGTGTGACACAGTATCATAGAATCACAGAATCAACCAGGTTGGAAAAGACCTTTAAGATCACCAAGTCCAACTGCTCCCCAGCACTGCCAAGGCCACCACTACCCCCTGGCACTGAGGCCTTGGCTACACGGGGTGTGAACACTTGCAGGGACGGTGACTCCACCGCTGCCCTGGGCAGCCTGTTCCAATGCCTGAGCACCCTCTGGGGAAGGAATTGTTCCTAATCTCCATCTAAACCTCCCCTGGTGCAGCCTGAGGCCATTTCCTCTTGTCCTATCCCTTGTTCCTTGGGAGCAGAAACCAGCCACCTCCTGGCTCCATACTCCTGTTAGGCAGTTGTAGAGAGCGATAAGGTCCCATGTCCCTTTGGGACAGCAGCTGGAGGTCAGGTGGGATATATCTGAATCC
Source organism: Nestor notabilis (assembly GCF_000696875.1). Taxonomy (NCBI): domain Eukaryota; kingdom Metazoa; phylum Chordata; class Aves; order Psittaciformes; family Psittacidae; genus Nestor; species Nestor notabilis. The sequence goes on from NW_009914737.1 coordinate 44,694, forward strand.
CACCCCTTAGCTCAGAAATGACCTAGCTCAAACAGCAGCAAGCTTAAACCAAAATAAACAAGTTCATGCAGGGGTTTTTTTTTTACCTGTTTCTGATGAGTTCTGCTGCTTACAAGGCTCTGCAGGAGAGAGCTACCAGAACTGCCTGTTCCCAGGCTACCTTACCTTTATACTGGCTGGCAGAAATCCAGATCTTCCAGTAGTTCCCTAAGTGGCACAGCCTGAAGTTTGTGGCACACCACTTATGCCCACATTCACTTGTTACAGCATGTACCCTTTGGCACAGTAAACAAAGCGATCCCAACCTCCTCCGGTGTTTGAAATCAGGAGGGGTGAGGGCTCTTGGTATGCAGACGGAGGCACTCTGTGCTTTGTAAAAACTGAAGTCCCTGATCAGAGATGTAAATAGAATGGAAACCACCACTGGAAAATCTACATGTTTCTGAAACATCAGTGCGGGTCAGAAGTGTGATGGATGGACAGAGGCTTGCAGTGAATGTGTTTATGCTTTTTCCTGGACTCCTCTTGAACTTGTGCACCTTAGTCAACTTAGACATAGCTCACTGGCAAGCAGTGCTACAGCTTGGGCAGCTCTACCACACCTACAAAAGCTCTGCCCATATGCCAGTATGCTGATGCAGACCCAGAAATGGTCTCTTCTGGTTACTCTGAAACCCCATCCAGCAGAAGCAGCTGTCCAGGAGCTCTGCAAATCCTGCTCCTCATAAGCAGGAGTGAAGCAGTGTAACATCTGCCAGTGTGAACAGGCTGTGTTTTCGATTCCCTCTCCCTGCATGGCTGGGCTAATCGCATGGAGGAGTTTGGTTTGTTGTCCCTGTTGCTGTTCTGCTTCACCAGCTGCCCAGGCTCCTGCCCACAGCACAGGAAGGGACTCAGAACTGTCCAGAACACAGAGCCCTGGAAGCCAGCAATGGGACGCACAGTTACCAAGGCAAACAGTCAGGAAAACATCTTTTTTTTTTAATCTCTTGAGTCATCCTGGAAAAGATTTGGATTGTGTTGTGTAAAAATACACACTCAGTAGTGAAGTCTGGAATAAGTTAAGGTGATGTCGCTCTTCTATTTTCAATTACTAGAAAGGTTTACCTTATTTTGGAAGTGGCCCTTTCCCAGGAAATGATACCAAAAAGTCATAACTCTCACTATATTTTTTCATTTCTACACCACCAAACCTTCTGCCAAGCAAAGAGAAGATTAGGAAGGTTATCTTGCCATGTTTTTCAAAGCAATGAATTGATCAGTGCTACAGTCTATTTGAGAAACTAGATAATCACATTCCTCTAGGCAGATTTCAACAGATATGTGACTCTGTTCGTGACCCCTTTCTGTCTGTTTCCAATTAATATTTTAATGAGCAAGTTTTCTTGAAAGAACCTCTTGAGGAAACAGTACATTTTATTTGAGAGAAAATTTCTAAAAGGCAAATTTTACATTTTTCCCCATTAACACTTGCCTTGAAGCTTGATTGAAAGAATTTGATTGATCTGGTCAGAGAGATCAGGTCACTCATATTACTCAATAAAATTGTGTGTATTATTCATTAACCTAGCCCTATAAAATACAGAACATAAAAATGTAAAGATTTTAATTCAGGTACTGCACTGTATTCAAGAAGTAGGCAAACCATGTGAATAAAACTAATCTACTACAGCTAAAGCAGATTTCTATTTTATAGGTTTGGTGGCAACATAAACAAATACCTTTTCATAGAATGTAGTTCCTTTATGTTGAATTCTGTATATGCAATAACATTTTCAGCAAGCAGACAAGACAGTTCTCACAGTGCTGTTTTTATATTTTATACTGTGAATTTTTTTTTAATACTGTGAACTAAATAAACATTAACCACACATGGGAGGCACATGGAAGGTTCACAGCTCGTCTCCCAGTGGTACCATATGCCTGAATGTGAGTGCCCAGGGAGGCTTTGTTCCCACCACTGCAGCATGGGCTGTACAGGAGCAGAGCTGGTGAATTGAAGCTACTGTTACCAGCTAAAAAGCGTCCAAGAAAGGATATGAAGTAGTTTAATTAAACCAGTTGAGACAGTTAAACTGATCAGAGCTTCACTTGGCAAACTCTGACAAACCCTGCTGATTGCAGTTCGTGGTGTTAGTTCTTTTTATACATGTCCGTCTGTGATTTTTGTTTTGTTTGTTTATTTGAATGAATGGAAAAGATAGACCATAGGTCCCAGTAGAGATAGACCGTAGGTCTCGTATCATGCTTCATGTTTAGCTGCTTTGCTGAGAACAGATCAGATCAGATGTATGCTGCTGTAACTACACTGACTTGACAAGAACTGTGCCAGTGCTTTTAACCTCAAGCATTCAAAAAAGTGTAAGAAAGACCCTTTCTCACATTACAGATTTCTGAGGCAAAGAAAGGACCATTTGCCATTGGGCCCTCCCTGCATTGTGCTGGGGAATGTCTTATTTTGCAGGATGTACAGTTGCAATATTTTGTGGTAAGGCGGGATCCTATTCATCCTTTGTCTTTGGGCATAAGCCCTCATTCGGGGTCCAGGAGCTCTTGTCCTGTTCTTGGCTCAGGCATCAGCCAGACGCAAGACTGTCTTTTTGGACTACAATTTGACTATTGTAAAATGGTTGTTTACGGCCTTTGTATAGCATTTCAAGATTCACGGGCTGGACAGGCTATAAAAGAACAGGTATTTATTAGAATTATTATGAGTGATTAAAAGCCACCAACTATTAAAAAAAACCAGACATTAAACTCTTACTGGCATTTGGCTTTATGAGTTTTCAGTCATTTCTCCACACCACATAGATTAAACCTAGTGTGGCTTGAGGAGTGTTCCAGCACCTCTGGGAAGTGCTCACTTTCTGTGGCAGAAGTTTTATGGCTGATCTGCAGAGAACATCTACTGTGTCTGAGGTACACTGGATCTGTAGCATGTACAAAATATACATGCCGTTTCTTGAAATTGTCAGGTTCGATGCTCAAATATCACTTATCTGATCCCATCTGTAGCCATGAACATGAATAGAAATGCCAGACAAAGTTTGCAGCCAAAAAAAGTGGGCGTGCTTGGACAAACCCATTTGCAAGCTAACCCCATCCAAACGCTCTCCTTCAGAAATGAAAACTATTATTTCTTCTGTACTCTGTATTTTGCCAGCCAGCACTGAAGGAAATCCTCCAAGTATTGCAAAGCAATGGTAATTGTGCAGGGATTAGAAAAGCCAGCTGCCAGTGAACCAGCCAAGGAGTTAGCAAATGGTAATCACCAGGCAGCCCAGCAACTCACCTACCAGCTCTTCAACCCACTGCAGAGCAGATGGGGCCGCAGAGGTCACATCTCACCCTTACTTTTCCCTTTTCTCCAGAGCTTTGCATTGTTCAGACACTCCATCTGGACACAGCTCAGGTGCATATCATGGTCATTCTTTTCCCTCCTCTGGAGCTGTCCTGGGTTCAGCTACAGCAGTC
>NW_009914738.1:0-43391 GCF_000696875.1 Nestor notabilis
GCTTTAAGGTCCCTTCCAGCACAAACCAGTTGGTGACTGTAGATGGCACGGACCCAGCCCGATGGACTGCTGCGTGGTGGTGCAGTGCTGCCTGTACCAGCCAAGTCTGATTGTCCTGGTGTGGGGCTGGTGTCATGCTTACCGCAGGGAGGGCTCTTTGGCTGTGTTGTGTGTGCTGGTTTGTGTTGCTAGTGGCAGCCTGGAGGGCTTGGTCAGCCTTCCATGGACGGGAATGGAGCTCTGGCCCCTCCCATTGATAGGAACAAGTTCTCTAGAAAGCGGGCAGATTTAGAAGAGATTCCCACCACAACAAGTGTTTCTGAGGCTGTTTATCTTCGTGTAACTCCAGAGGCTGCAGAGAGGCTGTATCTTCATCTATAAGCTATGGCTTGTGCTTTGGGGTGTCCAGATTTGGAGGGGCAACTGGGCTCCAGAGCTATGCCCCAGCATTGCTGCTTGGTGGTGTTAGCTCTCACCACCCCTAAAAACAGGCTGTGCTGTGGATAGCAGCAGGGTCCTACTGTGTGGCAGTAGGGCAATGGGGAAGGGACATCAGTTGGTAGCACTGAGCTGGTGCGGGCAAAGCAAGGACCAGACCTTGCCATGGAGGTGATGGGTGCTGCTGGGAAGGCTGATCCTGGTTGCTTTGCTTTCCATTGGGCAGGAGAAGCTTTGTCATGGCTCCTTCATGAGGTCACCCAGTGGTTTTGGCTCAAAATGACCAGAAGTCCCCAATAAGGGTGGTGTGGCTTCATCCCACTCCATCCTGGCACCCATCCTCTGTTGGAGGGGGTCATTTCTGCAGCCTCATCCCTGTCTCCTGCAGATGCTTATAAGTGTCTGCCCTGGGATGACCTGCCCAGTGTCACTTACTCAGCTGACAGCAGAATTGGGTGCTTTAATCCCTCTCCATCTGCTTCCTATGTGACTTATTCCCTTTATTGCTGCAGGAGAGCACCAAATCAGCCTGTTTCTGTGGGCAGAGCTTTGATTGATAGAGCAGGAGGAAGATGTAGTAACTCAGAGGAAATTGCCTTGATTTTTCCTTCATTATGAAAGAAGCAGGAGGATGTTTTAATGTGCAGACATGGGACATGAGCACAATACAATCCCTTGTACCCCAGTTGTGCTGGGACGGTAGCGGGGAACTAATGGGACTTGGATCTCTCATTCCATGCAGGATGTGTGACCGCAACGGTGGCCGGCGGCTCCGGCAGTGGCTCATTGAGCAGATCGACAGCAAGCTCTACCCTGGGCTCATCTGGGAGAATGAGGAAAAAAACATGTTCCGCATCCCATGGAAACACGCTGGGAAGCAGGACTACAACCAGGAGGTGGATGCTTCTATTTTCAAGGTAGGGCCAGGTGATTAATGTGTTATCAACAGATCCTGAGCTCTGTACTGCTGCTTTTCCCTATGCTGACAGTGCTGCTGGTGGGAGATGTCCATGCTGTCTATAGGTTTTGCATTTCCAGCCATTGCAAGAGATGCTTCCCCGCACACATTAGTCTCCCAGTCTCTTTTGGGGGTGTTTATTCCTTTTTGCCAAATATTGACACCAGGTTTAGGTTTGTTTCCAGCCCTGATCTGACTCGAGGAGGAGCTGGATGTGCTTGTAGCCTGCTCTAAACTTCTTACCAGGATATTCTTGATAAAAGGCTGGATTTATGAAAAACTTTGCAGGAGGGAAGGAAGTTTTGGATTTCACTGAAGGGGGGATTTCCAGTTTTGGGGGAAAACTGGAAAATTCCATCCTGAACCGAAAAGGTCAGGCTCTTCCCCAGGAATTCCCTTCCCTCTGCCCCCAATTCCAAGTATCTGTACTGGTGAGCAAGTTCACTTTCATGGCAGTGACCATTGGTTAGCAGCTGGTTCAGGAGCACTGAGTTATGAGGATGACATTGAATTCAGGTATCTGAAAATACAGAAATATCTATTAAAAGTAAATATGTGTATAAAAAGAAAAACATTTGTCAATCTCCCTTCACTGGTAAAATGTATTCTTCCACCAAAAGCATGTTCTGATTTTACAAAGAAAGCAGCTTTCCTTTATCAGCCAGAAGCTGGAAAATGAGGTTTATTTGATTTTTAATTGAGTTGCTATCAGGTCATTAGAAACACCACTGCTTTAGCAGCAATTCCTCACATCCCCAGCAGCTCCTGACCTGTAGGTGCAGAGGTGAAGCCACATATGATGATCTTGACTTCTGCTTTCTAAAGCCTGGGTGCTGCAGCCCTTTCTGCACCTGGGAGCACCACTGGGGCAGGTGGTGCTGCTCTTGTCCCCATGCTCGCACGTGTCTGCAGTCTAGGAGCACACATGGAGGGTTATTCTGTGGTTGCTGTTGCTTTGTTTTAGGCCTGGGCTGTTTTCAAAGGCAAGTTCAAAGAAGGTGACAAAGCGGAACCGGCCACATGGAAGACGCGGCTGCGCTGCGCTTTGAACAAGAGCCCTGACTTTGAGGAGGTGACAGACAGGTCCCAGCTTGACATCTCTGAGCCCTACAAGGTCTATAGGATCGTGCCAGAGGAGGAACAGAAAAGTGAGTGTCCTGATAAATGACTGACCTTTGTTGGTGCTGTGAGCAATCACGGACTCCTGCTGCTGATCTACATCTGAGCAGAGCTTCCTGGCCAGCCTCTGCTCTTTGTGCCATGGTGCTTTGGTTGTCCTGCTTTCCACATGTCCTCTGTGTCACTATGGTGGCAAGGAAGGGAAGAGGAAGGGCAGGCTTTTATTCTAGCCACCTAAACAGCTGCTGAGGAAACAGGGGATAACTACAGCATCATAGAATCATAGAATAGTTAGGGTTGGAAAGGACATTAAGATCATCTGGTTCCAACCCCCCTGCTGTAAGCATCTATCCTGTAAAGATGCTGCAGAGGCCAGTCCAAATTGGTTCCCCACCTTGATGAAGGTACTTGGGCCCCAACTTTCTGTCCTCCCAATGCCTGCCCTGGGTGGACGTCAGGGAGCTGCAGTCAATCTCATCTCTTGCAGCAGTGATTAGCAGTAGTTACACAGAGAGCAGTTGCTGCTGTGATGCCTGGTGCAGCGTGGGTCACGCTAAAGTATATCTCATTGTGGTTGTGGGGGTGTGTGCTTTTCCTTTTAAGTGTAAAATACATGAGACAAGAAGTGTTGCTGTCAGGAAACCTGTCTTTAGCCTCTTGGCCCCCTCCAGCCACATTCATATGGGGGATGTGCTGCTGCTATGCAAATGGCACTGCAGGTTCCCACCAGCAGCATGACTGTGCTTGGGGTGGCTGGTGGAAAAAGGAGAAGCAGCAGCCCTGGTCTCTGGGGTACTCAGAAAAACCCCAGCCCTCTCCTCTGCTCTAGCTCTGTCTCTGCTACTGGCCAGACTTGATTTGCGTTGCTGTTGGTCACCGTGCAAGGGGGCAATGGCTTGCAAGATGGGTTTTCCAAACACAGCTCTAGAGGGGGCTGCGAGCCCCCCTGAGGTGCTGTTATGTGGCTCTGCTGTCCTGTGGCTCTCGGTTTTGTAACTTTCGTGGGGTGAAGGGTTCCTAAAACCCAGTGGTGATACAAGCAGTAGCTCTGTGTGTATGTGTATGTCCTCACTGCATCCTGGCCTCCCTTTCCAGGCAAAGCAGGCATTGCCAGTGGGAGCAGCCTGAATGATGTGATGGAGATGGACTGCAATTCCTCTGCAATTGATGACCTCATCAAAGAGGTAAGCACTCACTGTGGCTGCAGGGCGACTTGGCTGGAGGTAGACTCATGTCCAACTGCCTTCCTAAAATCCAAACTGCAAAGCACCGAGGAGCAGCACTGGGTATTGCAGCTCATTCATGTGAGCCAGCACTGGGGCATGGCTGTGATGAACAGATCATGCTTTTGATTTGGGTCTGGGCCAGTGAGACCTTTGCTGGTGGATGGAGGCTGTTATGCAGCTCGGTTTCTCCTTCTTGGCCATGTTGCATCAGGCTGCTTCTGCTCAGTAGCCCTTGAGGGTGGTGTTTGAGTGAACAGCCTTAGGAAGGCCAAACTTGATCTTTCTAACAAAATTCACTGGCATCCTGCTGGCGTTGCCATTTGGACCCTCTGTGAGCATTGCCAGTGTTTCAGTGTAAGGCAGTGGCTGCCTGAGGCATTGAACCTGCTCTGATCTCAGTGTCTGCTGTCTCACAGCCTCCCTGTGTAGATGAATACCTGGGGATCATCAAGAGAAGCCCCTCACCACCCCAGGAGACCTGCAGAAACCCCCCAATACCTGACTGGTGGGTGCAGCAGCCCAGCCCTGGTAAGTAGGTGATGTCTGGTGTCTGTCAGGACTGAGATTTACGGCTAAGACAGGAGAAAACATTGATGTGTTATGGACAACAGTCGTATTTAATCTTCCTTATTAATGCTTTAAGTAGTAATTTTGAACACTGTGCTTGGTACCAGGCACCCAACCAGGCATTGCATGTGATTAAATCCACGTAGGAGTATTTATTGTTCTGTAGAAGCTGGGAAGCCTGGAGAGGAAAACCAGGGGCTGGTAAGGGGAGAGGAGGGGATTGGGATTTGAGAACTGGGCATGTAGGCTCAGCTCAGCTTTCTCTCTACCCACAGCAATGCCATTGATGAACGGATACTCCAGCTATGAGCAGCATCATTCAGGTAAGGCAGCTGCACAGCTTGATTGCAGACTGTGGCCATCAGATGCCTCTCTGGGGCTTGGCCTCATGTGTGCAGTGGCTCTGACTCTGCTCCCTGCCTTGGGGGGGGCTTTGCTTTGGGGGTGCTGCACCCTCCTGAATATCCACAGGCTTTGCGTGCAGAGCAGGGTCACATCCTGCCTTGTGTTCTGTGGCCACGGCCTAGGTATGGAGAGTTACCCTGGGATCAACCATGTCTTTGGCAAGGGGAGATCTGCCTGCAGTAAGGGAAGTGTGGAGCAAAGGCAGGAGGAAGGGGTTTGGTATGAGGAGCTTTATCAGCACTGCTACCAGGTTGAGTGCTGGAGATGTCCTCTAGCAAGGTGCTCAGGATTGGAACAGGCTGCCCAGGGCAGTGGTGGAATCACCATGCCTGGAAGTGTTCACAAACCATATAGACGAGGCCCTCGGAGACATGGGTTAGTGGTGGCCTTGGTGGTACTGGGGTAATGGTTGGACTTGATGATCTTGAAAGTCTTTTCCAACCCAGTTGATTCCATGATTCTAAGTAGAAGGTCTTCTCCATCAAGTGAGACTCGCTCCCGTGAAATTCTGCTGCTCTTTCAGGGTTTGTGCATTGCAGCGAAGAGCAGGCAGGGTTCGTCTTCCCCTGATTGTCCATTCCCGTCATTCCCCAGGTTATTCCCAGATGGTGATCAGCTTCTTCTACAGCGGGAGGCTGGTGGGGCACATCACCACGTCGTGCAGTGAGGGCTGCCGGCTCTCGCTCAGCCAGCCCTCCAGCCATGGTGAGAAGCTCTATGCCCCGGATGCCCTGGAGCATGTGAGGTTCCCTTCTGCTGATGCCATCCAGAACGACCGCCAGAAGCAGATCACCAAGAAGCTCTTTGGGCACTTGGAGAGGGGTGTCCTGCTGCACAGCAACAAGCAGGGCATCTTCATCAAGAGGCTGTGCCAGGGAAGGGTCTTCTGGAGTGGGAACACCATGGTCTACAAGGACAGGCCCAACAAGCTGGACCGGGATGAGGTGGTGAAGATATTTGATACCAACTCATTCTTCAGAGGTTTGTAGGAGCATTCCCATCTTTATCCACTTGGGAGGGTTGGAAGGGAGCCTTGGAGCACTTTGAAGTCATCTGTGCCCATCACTGGTGGGTTACCCAAGTGTTCTGAATGAGTAGATGATGCTACAAGACCTAGGAAGGAATAATCTGATGTTTTGTGTCGCTTGGCAAATGCATCCCAATTGGAGGCTTTGCACAACAAAGCACCTTCTCTTGAGCCCGCAGCTTTCTTCTGTGGCAGGGTGCTTGGTCCCAGGGCTGTGTAGCAAAGGCTGGCAGACAGCTTCCAGCTGTTCCTCTCTCCTTGCAGAGCTGCAGCAGTATTACAACAACCAGGGCCGCTTCCCGGACAGCAGAGTCATGCTGTGCTTTGGAGAGGAGTTCCCAGATGCAGTGCCGCTGCGGTCTAAGCTCATCCTTGTCCAGGTATGGAGGGCTGCCCTTTGGAGCTCTGATGCTGGATTTCCCACCTCGCCTGGACCATATTGCCTTTTCTTCCCTTCCACAAGTAGGGCTCTAGCTTCATCCCCCAGAGCCACGGGTCATTTGGGTGCCTGAATTGATGGGGTGGTGTGGCATGAGTATCTGCATATCCACAGCCTCCCGAGAGGTGCTTGGGCTGTTGCTTGTCAGACTCCTTGATCTGGGTAGATCATGTTTGCAAACAAAGGTCCCAAATAGAAAAATCTTTCTTTGAAGTGCTAGGAAATGCATTCTCTTCCTTCTGTTCCTGCCTTTTGGCACTGGGACCTCTGCCCTCCCGTTTGGGAAATGGTAGAATAAAACCCTGGTATGGTTAAGGGAAAGCTTCAAGCTGATCAGCCAACAGATATGGTGAACAACCATGGTGGACAGCAGTGGGGTTGGGAAACCTTCAATAGAGTGAAGGAGGAGATGGGATGGGAGGGGCAGTCCCCATGGCTCTGGCCAGATAGTTCTCCCTGGAGAAGCTGGAACAATTCTGGGACGTCAAAGCCTTGGGGCAATGACAAAGGTTGTTTCTGGAGCCTGCACCCAGTGTTGGGTTCCCCTTGGGCCAGCAAGGCTGTGGCAGCAGGGACGTGGCAGGGGGGCACAGGGAGGGTGCTGCGTCTGCCCTTGAGCAAACAGACCCACCGAGCCTGTGAGGTCCTGATTTCACAAGTTCAGAGACTCGTCCTATGCCTCCTGCACAACCTTCTGCCTCGGTCACCACCTCCTGCTTTGTGTGTCTGCACCAGCACTTTGCATGTGCTGTGTCCTACCTCCCTATAGCTCTGCTCGGGGAGGAGCTCTTGTGACCGCTCCTATTCTAGATGTATTTGTGCCAAGGTGGCTTGTGGAGTTGGACCTGTTGGCCTGTCTGGACCTGGATACCCATGTCTGGTGGCACAACGACTCTGCTGTATCTCTCCCATCCCATACTCTACTGCTTGGGCTGGTGTGGGGGGACAGCATCAGTGGGAGATGCCCAAAGAGGTTCTTCTTCATTTAGTGTCTTCATGAGTTCTCTTGTGGTCTTCATGACTTCTTCTTGTGCAGGTGGAGCAGCTGCGTGTCAGGCAGGTGGTGGAGGAGGCTGGGAAGAGCTGCAGCAGCAGCCCCGTGCTCCCCATAGCTGATGAGACGCAGCACGACCAAGTGTACAGGATCTTCCAGGACATCTGTGCGACACACCAGCGGCCGCTCTTCAGAGAAAACCAGCAGATTGCTGTCTGAGCCTCCTTCTTTGCAGTTGTAGTGTGGTGGTTTGGAGTGATACAGACCCAGTCGGGTCCTCTTAGTTCCTAAATTCCCCTCCTGGAAAGTTGGCTTTTGTCCTTTGCTGTTTCCAATGCAGAGCCTATAAATACAGCAGTAAAAATTGCTGTGAGACAGTAGGTTGGATGCTCAGCATCCATCCTGCCAACATGATCTTCACTGATAGAAATGACTTGTACCCAGCAGGGTAGTCCCAGTACTGTTGCCTATAGCTAATGGCAGGGGGGAGGAGGGAGTGGCTGTGCCAGGGTAGGCTTTGCTTTGTGTTGTCTTTGTTCATGGCCAGTCAAGCAGATCCAGAAATTAACAGCTATAACGCCCTGCTCCAGTGGTCTGCAGCTCAGGCCTTGCTGAGAATAGCAATTTGGTAGGAGGCAACTCTTGGAAAAGCCTTCAGATGCTCAAATATAGGAAATTCTTTCCATAAATCAGCTTTTTCCACCCAAAGGCTCATGCCGATAGAAGCCAGGGGATACCTTCCAAGGAGAACCTTCTCAAATCCTTCTTTATTTTTGCTATCTGTAATGCCAAAGTATTTTGAGATTTGGAAATGGGGAGATTATATATGTAAATGTTGAACATAAGAATTTAGGAATCCTAATTTTTTCCTAACCAGAGACAGAGTTTATATAAATATTATATATCTTTTATTTTCAAGATCACAGCATAGTGTGAATAGTTTGGCTTCACCCTCCCAAACGCATGTGTTAGTCTCTCCCAAGCATGACCAGGCAGTGGCACCCATGTGTAAATCCTCATTAACATCCTTTGTGGGTTGACACAAAGCATGTTCATGCAGCTGACACAAACCAGGACTGTGCATGTGTACGTGCTACAAAGCTGCCTATTTATTTTATGCCTGAGGTTTACTGAATTTTTTTGTATTTTTTTATCCCCCTGCAATTAAAGTGCTGTATTTTGTATCTCTCTTGCAATGTGGTTCTTGGTTGTGATGAGTGGGAGCTCAAATCTGATCGGGGGAGTCTGGTATCTCTGACTTGCTCCTGCCCTGGTCATCCCTATAGTAAGTAGGGTCTGTGTTAAGCCTTTGCTGTCACCTCCCTCCTGCTCCATAAACTGCCTGGCTTCATCTCTGGGGCAGGAGGGAAAGGAGCCAAAATGCTGTGATGCAACGGAGGGAGGTAAAGGGTGTCACTTGTAGAGCCTTCATTGCAGGGGTGTGAGGATGGATCCCTGCTCATCCTCCACTGCCCTGAGCTGGGTGATGGAGACAGTTATTTGTGGTTCTTCTCCCATTATTGCCTGTTTGAGTATTTCCCCACTGTCCTTTCCATCCAGCTTTCTCACAAGGCCTGGTTTAATGGGGATGGTGGTGTCTGGGGAGAATCAAGAGCAAAAAGGGAGTCATACCACTGTTGAATGAAGTCAGTGTTGCAGCAGGGGAGGCAGAGCATCTGCACCCTCACCTGCCTTCACATCAAGGCTGTGTTAGGAGCAACAAATCAGGAGGCTCTGGAAGGGCTGTGAGGACCAGGTTTGATGTGTCCCCTTGCCCCCTGCAAAGGACAAACATGAACTCTGGCTCCTTCCCCATAGCAGGCTGTGCCATCTGCTCTGGGTTAGCCTTGCTAAAGGGTGCAGGCATGGAGGTACCAGTCCTCATGGGGTGACACTGGTACCCAAGGTACTGGGGGATGTAGGCGCTCGTGAAGGCAGCTGGAGGCTGAGTCTCCTTAGGAGATGGTTGCAAAGCTGCTGTCCCTGCTTGGGTGAGACCTTCCCAAGTGTGAGTGTGTGGTGAGGGCGCATTTAAGATGACTTGCACACCTTGACTTGGGGTGAGTTGACAAGCTCAGTCCTGCCAGGAAGTGGTTCTGGCTGCAGGATTGCCAAGTGGCTGGAATGAGCAACTCAGTCTTCCCAGTGAAGCTCAGCTCTTGTGGGACTTGAAGCTGACCCCCCTGCATCCCTCCAGGGTAAACCCCTGAAGTTTACAGTCCCAAAAAGGAGTAAGTACACAGCAAGACCCACCATTTACAGCAACTAAAAGGTGTTCTGAAGTGGAAGACTCAGCTGAAGCTTTACGGTTATACATTAGGGTTTAGGGGAGCCCTGCACCACAAGGTGTTTATGCAGTGAGCACCCTTCTCTATAGCTAATGTGTGCTCTGTGCCCCAAACATGTTGGTGGGATGCTCGTAGTTCTGCCTGTGCCCTTGTGCATGTCCATTGCAGGCATTACAGTGACTGGCTTTGTGCTTGTGAGTGGAGATGGTGCAGACCAAGATTTCTGAGGATGCACCAGGACACTAAGGGCAATAAGTGCCCAGCTTCTGTAAACTCTTATAGGATGATTGGTCATGGAGATGGCACCTTGTAGGTTCACCATCAACATTCACCCCCAGCCTTTCCCTGCTCCTGAGGACCATCACAGTGTTCCCCATGGGGTTTGATCCTGTCCCAGTCCTTGGTGCTCCTTCAGAGCATGAGAAAGACTCACCCCACCATGGGTAAGATGCTTGGCAGGGTGCGGTGATAACCAGGACCTGCTGCAGTCTGTGCTGGAATAGCATGTGCCTGCCTGTGAAGCACATGATGGGCTCAGGCTGGGACACCATAAATGCCACTTGTGGTTTCCCCATATGTGCTGGTGTAAGTTCTTCCTCAGAAACCACCGTCTTGAGCTCGCCTGGAGCCACCTGCTGCATCCTCAGGGCTCTTTCGATTTGCACCTCAAGACCACGAAGCAGCAGCAGGGAGTGCAGGTACCTTCTGTTGGATGCGGCTGCACTGTTTATTTTTGGTGTTACCATTGTGTCTTAGAGCACAGAGCTCAGCCTGGGTCCCTCCTGTGCCTCGCTGCATAAAACCATCAGCACAGCTAGCATCCCAAACAGAGTCCAAACATGTCCAAGAGGAGATGGGAAGGAAACCATGGCACAGGATCATGTGGCAGAGGTGGGATGCAGGAAGGATAACATAGTGGGGTCCATGACTGTGGGCAGGAGTCCCCTTGTCTACTCAGAGCTCAGGTAGGACTTGCAGTGTTGGGCTTGTGCTTAACCCTGAAGCCCAAGCTGGATTTCCAGCATGAGAGAAGCCTTCAAGGCTGATGCTTGCTCACAAAGGACCAGATATTCAGACAGGAGCAGGTTTGAGACAACTGTGTCAGATTGCACACACGGATGCTCTGGCCCAGACTTTGTCAAAGCCAGGAGGAATTTCTCCACCTCTTGTGCTTTTCCTTGCCCAGGCAGGCAGGACACTGCTGGCTCCATCAGCTTGGCTGGGGATCTGGTGCTGGTGGTGTCTGGGAGCATCCTGACCCCATCCCTGCACGTCGCCTGGCGCCGGGTGAGCTGCGTGGTGCAGCTGTGTCAAGTCTCAGTGGTTTTGTGTGACTGGGACTCACTTTCGTTGGTTTCTGTTCACTTGGGTTCTTCTCTATCACCTCATTGAAGTGAAACCTTGTGCCTGGTGTTGGCACTTCTTCATCAATGAGTTCTTCATCACTTCTTCAACAGCCAATGACTGTTGGCAAGTCTGAACAGTGTCCTGTGTCTTCATCTGGGGGTCCTGTCCCCAAATCCTGGGGATGCACACAGCATCTATGGCACCGTCTGCATCCTCTCCACTTAATGATCCTCACCAAGGTAGTAAGAATGAGAAGCTCAGAGGCTGTCCTCCCCAGAATGCACGCTGCTTGTCCAAATGTGGTTTCCTACACCTTGAGCATGTATTTGAGTTGGAGCAGCAACACCATTAAACTCCTGCCCGATGCAGAGATATTTCCTTGCTTCCTGGGGAGGCCAAGCCAGGTACCAGGTCCTGCCCCTCTGGATCGGGCCGCAATCCCTGAGGACATGGGAAGGTACTTTTTGGGAGATGCTTGTAATAAACTCCTGCCTTCAGGAGCAGAAGGGCAGAGCAAAAGTTTCACATGGGAATGAGGGAGGATCTTGGTTTCCATGGAGGAAGAGCAACCTTTACTTGCAGGAGATACATGGTTCTCCTCAAGCATGTTTGGGAAGGAGCAGTGTGCTCACCCCACCCTTGTATCAGCCAGCAGAGAAGGGTGGACCAGAGCAGCAAAATGGGGGAATTTTCTATTGATCCCTTCTCTAAGGTCTTTCAACATGGAGACATCTGCTCCATGGTGCCAATGGAACGCTTTGATTTCTGGGTGCCGCAACGGACGTGATAAACACTGCAGCCCCCACCTGATGTTTTGCTTACTGACTTGGGGTGTGATTTGGGTTCAAAGCCAACCTTTCTTCTGAGGTTTGTCATGACTCAAGGCAGTTAGTAAAGCATTGTCCTTGGGAGAAAATGGGCCTGGTTATATGCTGCAGCGTTACCAGTCTTGGTCATTCTTCGATAGTTTCCCATGACATGCCCTTCAACAAATGCAAAAAGGATCACTGAGTGTGGCTTCAGGAGCAGAATTTAGTGCCTTTGAGGGCAACCAGTGTCTACCCATCCCTCCTACACACTTGAAATACAGAGTGAGGAGTTACCTGGTGACAAATGTGCACGGAGAACAAGCTTGCTGGGCTGGGGAGAAGGAAGGTGAGGTTTGGCTTAGCTAAAACTACTAATATTTAGCCCATCTCAACCTGGAGAAAGAGGAAAAGCTCTGCAGATACCTCCATCCATCTGTGGGGGCCGAGTGTTCTGCAGAGAGAGATGACCACAGGTCCCAGCTCACAGTTGAACTGCTCAGGAATACAACATACACCAGCTACAGCTGCTTCCTCCAACCTGCTGCTGCTTGGCCCCCATAGGCGTTAGAAAACAAACAGTCACTTTTTATTTCTAGACACCAGGCTTTCCAGCACCGATTGCTCAATGCCCCATTTCAGCACAGCAGCCTGTCCACGGCGAGCATCTCTGGGCTCTTCCTCTGAGCGTGTTGTAATATGGGAAGCAACCTCCTTTGCATGGTCACCACTGGCAGGACATCTCCTTTGGGAAGGCGGGAGAGAGGTATGGGAGCTTATCTCCGAAGTGTTTGTGCCCCCTTGGGTAGTCTGATCACCAAGGACACATCAGTGATGCCTTATGAGGGAAGCCTGGCAGGACAACATGCCTAGAGCTGTCTTTGGTGGACCTCAAAGGATGTGCACCATTGTGTGACTGCTTAATAAGCACTTCCAATTCATGCTTGCTTTGGATGGCCACCTACATGGCCATGACTTGGTTCATGTGTCAAACCACAGCACTCATGAACTCAAACCTGAGCAGGCAATGGGATGGGAGGGATAGTCCAAAGGAACCTTGTCAGCTTTGGGCATCTCAGCTCCATCAGGACTGTCTGAAAAGAAGGGAGAGGGGGCTGTGGGAAGAGCCAAGGATGAAGACACTGAAGCTGCAGGGTCTGAGCCTAGGGAGGCAGCCAGCCTGTGTTTCCTCCAGCTAGACTTGGCTGCAGAAAGGTCTCACGCGGAGGAAAAGGAGATCCCGAGCTCCAGCAAGTGTGACAGCCACTTATTTCCTTGCATCCATTTTGACAGATGACCGTTTCCTCCTGCGAGTCTTTGCCATAACACAAGGCACAAGGTCATGAAAACAGGCTCCACCCAAGCCACAGCTGCAAAAACACACCGAGATGAGAAGAAATAGGGTGATGCTTGTTTTGGTTTGTCAGAGCTTTGGGTTTATTATGAGACCAAGTCTGTGAAACTGAGGTCCAGGCTGAAATCCCCTCCCTTCCCCTCCAGTTTGCATGCACCTAGATGTTGTGTCCTGCTCTGAGCGTATTTTTAGTGTGTGTGATTTGCTTGCAATAATGCAAACACCCTGATGCATCAAAGTGTCTGGAACCATTAAATACAGTCAAATAGTCTGTGTGTACCACACAATCTGGGCCTTTGCTGCTCTTTGGAAGAGTAACATGGAAGAACTTCAACCCAGCCCTAGAACACTCATGAAGATGGGAAAAAGAAACAGCATTTCAGGCTGTTGCACGAAGAGATCTTTGTAATGTGGCAATTGATAAACCACTCCAAACTGGAGAAACATTCCTTTTCCTCCTTTTTATTCCTCCTCCCTGGTGTGTGAGAGTATCTGGGTGCTCAGAAAAGTTGCTCCAGCTCATACTGAGAGTATAATTCATGTGTCTTATGTAAAGCTTCCTTTAGCTGTGCTGGATGTTTTACAGAGAACCACAAATCATACAATCCCAGACTGATTTGGGTTGGAAGGACCTTAAAGCTCCTCCAGTTCCAACCTTTGCCACAGGCAGGGACCCCTTCCACTAGAGCAGGTTGCTCCAAGCCCCTGTGTCCAGCCTGGCCTTGAACACTGCCAGGGATGGGGCAGCCACAGCTTCTCTGGGCACCCAGTGCCAATGTCTCACAATCCATGTTTTTGAATTCAGGAGCAAGTAGGTTATGGATTTCAATAATATCTATCCCCAGCGTGCTGCAGTTTGTGATTCTTCTTCTGATGTGCTTCAAATGGAGATTTGTAATTCATCTCCTGCATCTCCACTGCAGTGAGCCAAGAAAAGAAGTGCTGGACACAGTGTCTGAGTGTGGGAGCTGTTGCTGTGAATCCAGCTGTGTCCAACTGGGTCCTGCTGAGCCAAACTGTGAGTTCAGCTGCCATAAAAACCTCCATAGCCTGTAACTCGAGGCTGAGGGAGAGCAGATGGCAGCAACGGTCCCTACAGCACCAGAGAGCAAAGCACGTGGATGGGACTTCAGTTTGCAAGCTGAGTGCTTCAGGAGGTGGCTGTGCCATGCAGATGTTTGCAGGACCTAGCAATAGGTGATGGGCTTAAACTTAAACAGGGGAGATTCAGGTTGGATATAAGGAAGAAGTTCTTTACTGTGAGGGTGCTGAGGAGCTGGCACAGGGTGCCCAGAGAAGTGATAAATTATCCACCTCTGGCAGTGTTCAAGGCCAGGTTGGACAGAGCCTTGGGTGACATGGTCTAGTGTGAGGTGTCCCTGTCCATGGCAGGGGGCTGGAACTGGATGATCTTAAGGTCTTTTCTGACCCAAACCGTTCTATGATTCTACGATTTGGACAGAGGGAGGTGTGTGGAGCAGACCTGGATGTCTGCGGAGGTCAGTGATGTCCTTTAAACAACAGCTTTGGCCTTCAGCTGGTGTGAATGTGGTGCTTGGATCTGGCTGTGATCAGGGATTGCATCTACCTCCTAGCTTGGTGGTGAGCTCCAGATCAGAAACTGGAGCTGTAAGTGAGTAATAACCTATTTGCTCACTGATACCATAAAGAAAGCACACGTTTCCTTGAATCAAATGCCTTGGCACACTAGAGCTAGATCTCCATCCACGTCACACTGCAGTGGCCGTGTCCAAAGGCCATGAAATATCTCCTTGGTATCTCCATGCCAGTGAAGTCACTTCCACTGGTTAATCCAAGGATGCCCTTCTCCTCATTCAACCCTGGTCTGTTCCCACACTAATTCCCTCCTTAGCCTTGCACCTTAGGAAAACACTGTGAAAATCCACCTTGGGACCCGAAACTTCTTGAGGCTCCTGGCGAGGTTCCTACCAAAATCAGCATTTCCCCATTTTCTTGCAGAGCAGGTCCCCATGAGCTGGGTGCTGCAGCTCCTGGGGGAGGCTTGGGGTGGGGGGACCAAGGTATGTGGAAGCAGCACGGTGGTTCGAAACAAGTGATTCCCTCGCCTGGATCTTTCTGTTCTGTATTTCTCTTGAGAACTAACCACTTCTCCCCGAGATAAATCTGGCTCATGGACACGTCCGCAGGGTGCGAAGGGCAGCTCATCTTCCCAGCAAGAAAACAGAGAGGGGCATCAGGCTGGGGAATCAATAAAATTATAAGCTTCTATCTTTATTATTTTTGCCTTTGAATTTAAGTGATGTAAATGCATAGCGTAGAATAAAACCTAGTAGAGTTAAATCCAAGCTTTCAGGAGATGCTTGGATGGGGCTTTGAGCAACCTGGTCTACTGGAAGGTGTCCCTGCCCATGCCGGGGGAGCTGGAACTGGATGATCTTTATTTAAGGTTCCTTCCAATCCAAAGCTATTCTATGTTTTTACATCTCTGCCCCAGAAAAGATAGTCAGGGTTTATTTTATTGTTTCATAAAAATCCCAAATATTTAGAATTTGCCATTTTGCTTTGCTGCTTCTACCCAAGCTCCTGCTCTGGGGTTTTCTCTGCTCTAAATGCCCATCACCACTGCAACCTCCTTCCCCAGGGTGCTGCTGCAATCTTGACCCACTCCACAAAGAGATGGGAAAAGGCTCAAAGCTCTGTCTCCTGGGGTGCTTTCAGGTGGAGAAGGGACCATTTGATTGCACTTCAGCCAAGGAAGGAAAAAGCAGTGGGAAATGTGTCCTTGTGGTGTCACCAGCAAGGGCAAGGAGAGCCGGAAGGAAGGAGCTTTGTGGTGAGGAAGGTGGGGAAGGTGGGCTGTGGTGTTCACCACCAAGCAGCACATCAAAAAGGTGAGGGATGAGGATGGATGGAGGGAAAATACTCGTTACTGATGGAGCACAGGAGAAGCTGGTGGAAGGAAGTCAACAGAGAAGAGTGAACATCTGCTATACCAAGGCCTGCCAAATGTCCACCCAACACAAGTCAATAGATCCCTGGGAGAGGAAGGCGCAAGCCCAACAGATGAATCTTGCTGTGGTCCCAAAAACCAGTGGCTGAGGGACAGCCTGGACCACAGGTTGTGCCTGCACCATAGTGGCTCATAATGCCCAGCACAGCTCTTCTCCATGGATGCCTTTAATGCTTTTAACCTTCTCAAGGGGGTGTTGGCCATCCCCTATGAAATGATGGCCAAGAGATGTGGAGAAGGGAGAGGAGAGAGAAGGTTATCCCCATCGGGCAGAAAACACCACTGGTGACTCCTGGAAAGAGGGTATCTCCTGATGAGCCTGAGAGCATCTCTAACGCACGGTGCTGTATTGGTTCCTCTTTCCCAGCCACAGCAAGTGACTGTACTGAGACTCCTTTCATGGAGGCAGGAGGCAAGCACAGCAGGGGAAAATGACCCTGTTGTGCCCAGCCTTGGTGTGCCCTTGGGGTGGATGTGGGAAACTCTCGATCTCTACAAGAGACTGGAAATTCTGGTGTAATTATAGCCCCGCTGTGGGTTGTGAGAAACCAAGGGGCTTTACAGGTTGATGTGCCGGGCGGTCAAAGTCACGGTGTGCAACTCCCACAAGAGAAACACCGAGCCCCAACTGAGCCATAGGGTGAAGTGGGGCAGGATCAGTGTGAACCCTCAGCTACCCCCTGGAATCCTGAGCCAGAGGAATATCACCATATAGAGGTGATGGCTCAGGGGAAATGGGTTTTCAAGGAGGGAAATGTTTTGGGGAGTTTAGAAGAAGTGCTGGAAGATGTGGTCCAGGGTGGTTGTGAATGGAGGAGCCCATCTGCTTGGTTTTCCCCCTATCAGTCTTTCTGGGTGAAGATTCTCACCCCAAGGATGAGCCACAAAGGCAAGAGGTATCATTGCTGGAGGGTTTTGAGTAGCAAGTAGACAGGCAGGCATCTGCCTGGGCTGGTTTACTAGTTCCCGTCCTAACCTGGAGCTCTTACAGCCATGAGTCTGAAACTGTGATTCAAAGTAAGGGTCTAATACTGCAGGTTTTCAGTCTTCAGTGTGAAAACAGAAGCATGAAAACAAAACCTTGCCTTGGTTTTGCCTTGTTCAGAAATCATTTCATGTTTCTAGTAGAGTGACAACATCAGTTAGAGCTGCTGGACAAAAGGGATTGCTGTGTTGGTCGTGGCTGTGTCTTTTCTGGCCCTCCCTCTTAATTTTGGCTCTTGAGTGGAAAACTGAGGATTTTACCCTCATTTTTTATGAAAATGGTAGAGCTTTTAGCAGCCTATTTCTTAAGTGAGACAGAAACCATGACTGCAGCCTGCAGAGCATTTATGCACAGCAGCATCATAGAATCATACAATCAACCAGGTTGGAAAAGACCTTTAAGATCATCAAGCCCAACCATTCCTCAGCACTGCCAAGGACACCGCTAAACCATATCACTAAAGGCCTCATCTACATGTTTTTTGAACAGTTCCAAGGATGGTGATTCAAGTCCAAGTGCAGGATCAACAAAAACCTTGCCTGTGCATGAAGGTTTATTTGCTGAAGGCTGAATCATCCAGGGCCAGCACTGGTTATCACCTTGCACCATCATGATTTCATTCATCTCCAGGAGTCCTTCAGCAGGAACTGACACATCACACGCTGGTCCTTGCGTGCCTTATCATCCCAGGGACGAATGATGGAGGTAAGGCTGGAACTAAGCCCAGGGAATTGAATAATTCACTCTTGATTTTGCGTGGCTGCCATGGATGGATGCTGAGTTCTTGCCAGAGAGGTGATCGCTGTTCAGGGCAGGGCCAGATCTTAAAATAGGAGAACAGGAATGAAGTGTAACATTTCTTTTCTCTTTTATTGGCATGCTGTAATGTTCACATCCATCCTGAGCCATCAGATGGGCATGGTGCGGTAATCCTGGCTTTCTGGGAATCGTGCCTGTGGTGACCTGTTGGCTTTGCCTGTGAATCCAGTCTGAGCTGACTTTAGCACACCTCTGCGTTTAATCGAGATGAGAAATAGCTGTCAGTCAATAATTTCTCTCCTATTTTGTACTTTTCTGCAATTTTAGCTATTTTATATATATACATTCTTGGCCAAAAGAAGAGGCTGGCAGAGCCAGAGCTGCTTTCAGTTGGCTCTACCACCATTTTACATTCAAACCCAGCATCTTTCCATCACACCCTTCAGCTTCTGATGCTGCAGGTGCTGGAAATATTCATCTGGCTCCGAAATACTCCTGCTGCCTGTGAAAAACATGTGCCCAAGCTTTGAGAATCCACAAAGCTGCAAAGAAAATAGAAATCCCCCCAACAATGAGAGTTGCTCTCAGCTTGATACGCTGCCAAAACCTGGAGTTTCACTGAAACGAGCTGAGAAAATGCCTCCCCGTCCTGTAACCCCTGCCCTTTGTGCAGCTATTTAATGCATGCTTTTGTTACAGCCTTCTCCTGCATCTAGACTTGAAGAGGGATTCTGGCTTGAGACCAGACTCTGAAAAGCAAATAGATAGAAATTAAACAAAACCTGTCTGCGCAGAGAAGCAAAATCCACCAAATAAATATTTATTTTGCTCAATCAAAGCTCCCTGAAGAGGCAAAAAGGAATTTTCCTGCTGGGATCAGCCACATCACTAGAATGAGATCCATTCCTTTTGATGACAAACTGAGCCTTGTGTCTGAACTTGGACTTTGGCCTCTTCCAGGAATGAATTCATCTGCACCATGCTGCTCTTATCGAGGTATCGGCTCTTTGGTTTCCAGCAGCGGGATGCTGAGCACGGGGATGCCCCTGCTTTAAAAACCAGAAATTCAGGCAGAAAAAGTGACTTGATGAGAGCTGGTGACTGATGACACTGGGTCTGCACTGGGGTGGTGGCCTCGGGGCTCATTTACATCTCATCGAGCAAGAAGTCAGGCGTGAGCTGCTTTCCTGTCAGCACCAGCCTCAACCCAAAACCCCCCTTTTGCTTCAGCTTTCTCAGGGCTGGCACTGAGATCTCAAAGGGCAAAAAGCCCTGCGAGCTGTCAAGCCTCTTCTCCTTGTGAGCGAAGTCACTGGTGTCTAGTAATGAGGTTGAGCATGTGCTTTGGCTGCTCCATCGTCACCTCTATTGTTATAGTTGCTGTTTAATAGAATCATAGAATCACAGAATGGTTTGGGTTGGAAAGGACCTTAAGATCATCCAGTCCCATCCCCCTGCCATGGGTAGGGATGCCTCACATTAGACCATGTCACCCAAGGTTCTGTCCAACCTGGTCTTGAACACTGCCAGGGATGGAGCGTTTACCAGTTCTATAGACAATGTGTTCCAGTGCCTCACCAGCCTCACAGTACAGAACTTCTTCTTTATATCTAACCTGAACTTCCCCTGTTTCAGTTTCAACCAATCACCCCTTTCTCTACTGCTACAGTACCTGATGAAGGTCTCTCTCCAGCATCCTTGTAGCCCCCTTCAGACACTGGAAGCTGCTCTGAGGTCTCCACACAGCTTCTCTTCTCGGGGCTGAACAGTAGGTTTCAGGAATTGAGCATTTCTGAGGCTGCTGAAATCAGGTAGAGTTGAGGCATGGAGGCAGATGCCATTGCCAATGATAAGGACACCCCTGAGACCCCCGGGAGCAATGGGGATCTCACCAGAACCATCTGAATAGATTATCCCTGCTCAGCTGGGCTGGTGCAACACATCGTCCGTGCCAAACGGGACCCGTTGCTGTGTCCCATTTCAGGTCCCTCTCCTCTGTGTGGAGTTACAGAAGCTCTGGGAAGAGGGATCAGGATGCAGGACTTGCTGCAAACTCCTTACCGGGTAGCTCCATGGGTCCCCAGTTTTGAGGGAGCATTGTGGCCATTGCACACAATGGGGGAGCCTGCAAATAACGGCTCTGCACCCCAAGAAGGCTGGTTGCTTAACACTGCTGGGTTAGGGCTGCTTTTTTGTCACTGTCTCTGGGCTGGATTGCTCACAAGAGGCAAAACTGTAGCTGGAGTGGAAATGGAGTGTTTTCAGCCTCATCCGTGCTTCTGCCTGCATAGCATAGGTGAGATGGGAGTTGATACTTCAAGTTTCCCTCTAGGTATCAGCTCCAGGATG
This sequence comes from Nestor notabilis, assembly GCF_000696875.1. Classification (NCBI taxonomy): domain Eukaryota; kingdom Metazoa; phylum Chordata; class Aves; order Psittaciformes; family Psittacidae; genus Nestor; species Nestor notabilis. The sequence goes on from NW_009914738.1 coordinate 20,054, forward strand.
TATCTTCCCATTGGATGCATGCTAAGAGCAATCAAAGGGTTCGTGTATCTTTATCCACATGAACTTCAGAATGGAAAATGAAGATAATGTTCTTCTCTCATTTATCTTCAATTCTGCAATTTTCAAGCTCTTCCCTCAAAAAACAACAACAAAAAAAAAAGCAGTTTGCCCAAATGTTGATCTTTGGGCCTGATGGAATTAAAAGTGCTCTGATGGAGGGGAGTTATCATTCCAGCTGCTATGCTGCTTGCTGGGAGTGTGGATTCCCTTGGCCTGACACTGGGGTGCTCTGGGTATCCGATGTTCCTGCAGCCCCAGGTTGCTGAGCATGGGTGTTGGAGATGAGCTTGGAGGCAGCCTGTGGAGAGGGACACATCTAATACAGTCAGTCATTAACAAAAGAGCTTCTCTTCCATCACACACTTTGCTTACTTAATAAACATGGTCCCAGACAAGCTGCAGGGTCATGGAGGAGGTTTTTTTCTGCTGTACTGAACACACCAGTGAGTAAGAGATGTATTTTCTTCCTGTTGCTGTTAATGCCATTGGACTGCTCATCCTTTTTTACCCACCATTTTTTTGTGCAGGAAGTTGCAGGGTTTTATGGCACAGTAACCATCGTGCTCCTGCCCAGTCCTTACCTGCACTGAGGTGATGAGGCAGAGCTGGACTTTGCCTTAGGGCAAAAGGGTGTTTTACAGGGATAAACAATAGAAAGAGGGAGAAAACCAGGTCAGAGATGAATCCAGACCTTGGGAGGTTTGCAAAATAGCTGGAAATCTCACAAGGCCAAACTGTACCTCATGAGATTTCTGATACTTCCCACTTCTGGCTGGGCCAGAAATACCGCAAGAACAACGCTGCATCATCATTCTCAGTGCTGGCTTTGCTCTTCCCACACTCCCGGCAGGGATTATCCTCCCAAGCATCTTCTAGGCTATGGATCCATCGGTGCTGGCTGCAGCTCCAAGGGCAGCATCACTGAACGGTGCCTGGTGCAAATGATGTCCTGCTATTCCTTTAGATCCATGTGTTGAGAAGGAAGATATTTTTGGTCAAGAAATCAAATGACTCATTTGTGGATCTAAAGAACTATTTTGGGACAGAGCTTGTGCCTCCTTGGCAGTCCCATGCCGATGCTTGCAGCCGATCGGGATCTTAAACCACCACGGGTAGATGAGTGCAGAAGGGACATTGCACCCTGAGCCTCCCGGATTATGGGATTATGAACCCCAGAGGCTGCTGGTGGCCAGAGATGTTGTGCAATCCCACTCCACACATTTCAGTTCGGTCCTTACCCTTTCCGCCCTCCGGCCGGGTTTGTTATACAGAGGAAGCTTGTTAAGAGCCTTGACAAACAGACAGGAAACCGAGTCTTTCGCTGCGCGTACACATTGTCTGCCTGGGGCTAATTTTGAACATAAAAAGACCTTATTTATTTCTTTTATTTATAAATCCTGAGCCGTGTGCTTTGAAGACAAGCACACACACTTGTTGGGCTAGGAAGTGTCCAGGAGAGGGCAAGGGGAAGAGCAGCCGTCGCGGCAAGGAAAGCCTGGCACCGGTGTGTGTGTCAGGGTCAGGGCAGGCTCGGATGTTGTGTGATACATGGGGTGATGAGATACCAGCAGAGACACTGCAGATAATGGGGTCTGGGCTGGGCAGCTCTGGGGGACTGGTCTTTGGGTTGAGACTCAACCAAGGACCTCATGGGCATCAACACCTGGGTTGATGATGGTGAAGGTGATGCAGGACTGCAACACACATCACCTGGTTGGGGCTGAAATTATGGGTGGCTCCATGTCCCCACAGAGGTTCGGGTGATGGGGGAAGCGGCACTGGTGAGGTCAGATGGGCACTGCTCAGGTCCATGCCTGTGGGCATCACTGGCATTCGCCACCACCTCTGGAGAAGCTGCTCGGCATCAGAGGCAGGGTAAAGGGGGCCTCGCACCCCCCCCATGGGCTCCCGGCCCCCACCAGCCCCTGGGGACTCTCATGAGATCTTCAGGGAAATCAGAGGCTCCTTTGGAGATGGTTTTTCATCATTTTCCATGTACTGGTGGGTATTTCCAGGGCAAGGTAATGTGATAGGGGCAGGCAGATATTAGTCACTGCAGCAGACTTTAAAAGTGAAAACATGAAGTCGAAAGCTACCAAACCTGTGGCAGCTTCCCAAATTCCACCTGCAAAGTAACAAAACTCTCCTAAAAAAGGCACAAAACAAGTAAAAGTTCCAGAATTGGTTTTTTGGGGTTTGTTTTCTGTTGTTGTTGCTGTTGTTTTTGGAGAAGCATCATGCTGTATTCCGAGAAAGGGGAAGCGTTGGGGCCATCAGCTCTGCGGGGTTGTGCATCCATAAATGGGTGCCCCTTGGGAGAGTAAAGATGGGGGGAATGAGCCCCAGCACTGTGGGTTGCATCAGGTCTTGGGCACTCATAAAGTCATAGAATGGTTTGAGTTGGAAAGGACCTTACAATCATCTAGTTCCAACCCCCTGCCATGGGTAGGGATGGCTCACACTAGACCATGTCACCATGTTACCATGGCAAGGCAACAGCAATGCTGGGGTTTTTGTGGCAGAGCCAGGAGGTGCAGCATGAGACACACGGGTAGTACAGAAGAGGAGAAGCGTCCCCATATCCTCACCATCTGCCCCGTTAGGGCTTTGCACGGATGGGTTTGGGCACGGGGCCGCTCAACGTTCCTCCTTCTGCACAGCCACATCCCACTGGTGAGCTCGGTCTCAAGCTGCACCCAAAAAGACACACTGGCCATAGCGTCCCTTTTCTTTATTTAACCCTCCCCAAGCCCAGGATCGATGAGCCACTTCCACATTTTGTGCCAGCCATGGCCCAAAAAGCCCTGGAGCCGTTTCTGCTCCTTGCTTGCAGATGCTCAAACCACACGCGCCTTTACCCAGCGTGGCCCATCACAGATGGACATGGCTAAAAATACCCAAAAGAACCGCCTGGCCACAGGCGTCCTGTGAGGGTCTCACAGCCAGAGCAGCTGGGGCTGAAAAGATAAGCTAAAAATAGGGGCATGGTGTTTCAGAAGATCCCGAAACACAAGGTGAAACTTGGTCCGAGTTAACGGAAGAGCTGAGTGTGTTGAAGGGCTTATTTCTGCTTAGGAAGGCTCAGCAGGGCTGATGTGGGAGCCTGGTAGCTTTTGTGCATGGATTTAGTGGGGTATCACCTCCACGCATGGCCCATGTTTGTCCTTTGGGGTCGCTACCCATGCAAGGGGTTGCCTTCTTGGGGACCAGAGGTGCTAAACCAATGCTGTAGTCACAGGTTTTCTTTTTGGGGTGGAAATCTGAGGGTTTGGGCCCCTTGCCTCACCCAGAGGGTCCAGGCTTACATCCAGCTCAGCATCCCCTTGTAATTGTACACATGCCTGATAGAACCAGTGCAAATTGGCTGAGCCCCATCCTACCCAAAAGGATGCTCAACCATCTAGCCTTTTATAAGGATGGCAGATGGAGATCAGTCTCTATTTCCAGCCATGAACCATGAGCTAGTGGCATACCTGAAGGTGTGTGGTCCTATCTAGCTCCCCTTAACCCACCACCAAGCCCAGGGGAGCCCATCGTGACCCCATTCCCCCCCACCTTGCACAACCCTCTGGTCCTTCTCCTTCCTCGCAGTGGGTGAAATCAGAGCTGTTATTTCAAAGAGCAGCTTGTGATTTATCGCTGTAATCTCAACCACAAGTTGAGCTGGCAGTAGTTAGGGGAGCCACGAGGAATAAGAGAAGGGTTAGCTATTAATTTCTGCATCCTCTATGCTCTTGAGGTTTTTATTTCTTCAGTACAACAGCAAGGAAATATGGGTTTCTGCTGAGTAAAGAGGGGAAAACGAAAAGGACAAGAAATTGCCCAGGATTTGTGCTGAAGTAGCTCGTGTTGGGCCATTTCTTTGCATACTGTTAAACAAAAAAATAGCAGCTTTCTGAACTTTGGAAACCGAGGTCATTGCAGGAACTGGAGGCATCAACCCTTTCTCTGCAAGGATAACATCCTGGGAAGGAGAGTGGGGTTGTGCTGGTCCACGGGCAGAGCTGAGCGGGGTTTCTTCTCTCTTCCTCCCTTTTCCCCTTCTCCATAAGTCACTTTTACAGCTCTCAGCAGTCAGTTTGGAAAGTGCAGCTCTGCACTGCTGTTAATGAGTCTTTAAATCAAAGGGCAAGCTGTAGGGTTGTGTTGCCCATATCAGACGTTGTGTGTCCTTCCAGGCTGGGGAAGCACAGCCCAGGGCATCAGAGATGCAGAAAACTCCTAAATACCGATCGTCTGTGAATAACAGCATTTTTATCTTTATTATTGATTTTTCCCCCTATTTTAATCTTATTTACCTGTGTTTCTGCAGTTTATTTAAGGCACTAAATTCTATTTTCACAAGCTTGGCTTTGCTTTGGAAGCATATTTTTTGTTAAATATCAGTGAGTTGCACATTATCTTATGTAATTCCAGACTCTGCAGATCTAATAAACCCATCCAGATTTCCCAACACTGGAGCCTGGTAGAACCCTTTGCATTCAGTACTCTGAGCTCTCATTGTGCTCAGTAGAAACCCATCAGGTTTTTACTTCTTTTCCTTGTCTTACAGAAGAAAAGTCTATTTTCTAGCCTTGCTGCAGACCGTGGAGGAGTCAGACAGCATTGTAACCCAGTCTGAGGAAATGACAAAGCATTAACTCCCCTGCAAGGTACTGGAATAGTTGTCACTAAATACAATCTTTGCAAGAACCCTGCAGTCATATTCCAAGCCAAGAAAAAAATAAATGTTGTTCTTTCTTGGCCTCTCTGGTTTGCTGATCTGCTTCGACATTTATTAGCAATTATTTATTTCCTTCCCCGTTGGCTGTTTATGGTGCAATTTTTCAACAAAATAGGCATTACTCAATAATAACCTCTGCAAAAAGGCAATTAGGAAATGTGAGGGAGGTTGCAGGGATGGCTAACAGAGATTCTGGGCTTTTGCCCATGTACAAACACAAATTTATGGCCGAGATGGAGCTGGAGACGCCGCTCTGGGCTGCAAACCTTGACTGGGACAGCCTTCACCCTATCCTTTCTGCAAAGGACACAGGGGCTTGTCCCTGCTGTTTGCAGCCTTTGCAAGGAGCAGCAAGCTGAGAAACACGTGCTTAGGAAGACCTGCTTTCACTGTCCCTTGGGTTATAATTTGCTTTCTTCCCTTTGGGTTTTGGTGATGAGGAAGATGTGTAAGAAAACAGGATTCTTGTTCCTTAATGAAAATGCTCCACACCAAAAGACTCCCGTGAGTTCCCATAAAGCCATAAAGCACTGCAAAACCGAAAATAAAATTAAATAATATTAAAAAAATATAGCTCAACCTTTCAGTGCAGCATCTCAGGAGCGTTTCCCCATTCCCCTCCTCTGTGGGGAGAGCTCTGCACTGGCCGCCCACCCTGCAAAATCCCCCCCTCCAAGAGCCACGGCTTTACTGAGAAAGGGCTTTGCAATGGCTTCTTGCATGCAAGAAGCCACAGCAGGGGAAATAAAAAGCTGCGCATTAAAATAATGGAGCTTGTAAGAAAACAAAGCCTTTTCCTAGTTATGTGTGTATGGAGCACCTTGTACCGATCACCTGCATCCCTCTTGGTGGGTGCTGATGGGGAGCGGGGGTATGGTGTTGGGTGCTGTCTGGGGGTTTGGACATGGTGTTGGCCCCTCTCTCATCCCATGGGATGGGATTAAGTTGGAGGTTAATTGCAAAAACCATCCCAGAAATCACCAGGGCTGGGTGACGGCAGGAAACACGCTAGAGAGAGGTGAGAGAACAGCGGGTGCTGCTCAAAGGCGGGGACAGCCCAGTCCCGGTTCTGCTTGGCTGGAGCTATCACCTAAAATTATCAGCCTTGCTGCAGTAGTTTTGCTGTTTAGGGAAACTTCATTTTCATTTTCCGACCGGTTTTCCGGCCAGGACATAGCACAGGCTGCTCAGTGCCATGGGGCTGTGGTTCAGGTTTGCTTTCTGCTTCACTCGCGGTGCCAAGGAAGATGGCATAAAAGCTGGAGTGCTGGGCTATATATCCAGCAGTAGCACAGCATCAATCGTATAATAACACCCACCCCAGGTTATGATAAGCTTGTTAAATCTTCTGTGCTCTAACAGGCAATATACATAAACCTTCCATAGGCACCAAATGCTCCTTGAGGCAAGATTAAGCTCACCAATAACAAATCCAGTGGAGCCTCATCTATTTATATGAACCATTAAGGCACAGGGACAATCCACTGTGCATTCCTTTACGCCTGCCATGAATCGTGTGTTCCCCTGTGCTGTGCACTTACCCAGCCAAACCGCTCCCTCTGCTTATGTTCAATATTTCCTCTGCACTTCAAGGGGCTGAAAACATTTCTCTTTGTGGATTCTTTTCAATTCCACCCTGAAAACAACCCTCTGAATCATTCAAAGTGTGGATGCTTGTACCAAAGATTCTATAGGGAGCCCGGGAATTATTTCACTGCTACAAACGTTTCTCATGTCTTATAAAAATTCAAATATCCTAATCCCAATGTAACTAAAAGACAGAGCTAAGAGTGGCTTGTTTAGCGCATGGATTTCTTTCTAGCTGCTTATTCTTGGTAGTTGCCATTGGAAAACATGCTTTTCTGTTCACAATATATATAGCAGCATCACTTGCGAAAAGAAAAGATGACTTTTAAGAAGGCAAAGGCAATCTCTGAAATTAGGAGTTTCAAATCCTTCTGGAAAATGCATATGAGGATCATGGAGGAAAATATCTTGCTAGAAATAACAACCGCAGCCTGGAAAGTGAACAGTGGAAATATTCTTATGTATGAACAGGAAGACTCCACAGCTATTGAAAACCATTACAGTCAGCATTAATTAGGGCTGATTGACTAAAACCAGAGTCTGACATGAGCTCAACCCTGCTCACAGGGCTGCTCAGAGCCTGTACTGAGTCACCGTGAAAACCGCACACTAAGTTGTTAGAGAAAGAAAAATAAATAGAGATATATATATGCATATATACATGAGCAGGTGGGATTTTCCATGGCCATGAGTGATGGAGAAGCTTGGCACTGGGCAGCAGCCTCAGTTAATGGAGCACCAGCCACCTTTTCCAGCCTGGGAGAGTGACGGTGGATGGTCTTCAGAGTGCGAGTGACTGAGACCTCACATCCCTGCTAGGGATGTGCATCCCAGGAAATGTACCGGAACATGGACAGAGAAACTGCACTGCCTGTGGAGGAAGAGGGCTTCTAAACATCTCGTTTTCCACCTTAAAAGGTGGAAAACCACTTTGTCCACTTTTTCTTTTAGAGATAGAAAACAGGGAATTTAGAAGCCCTCCCACTCCACCCTCCTGCAGGAAGGATGCTGCACTCCCTGTGCAGGCAGAGAGATGCACTCTTTGCTGCAGACAGGATGCTGCAATCTTTGTGGAGGAGGAGGGCTTCTAAATTCCCTGGGTTTTACCTTTTAAGGTGGAAAACAGGGATTTTAGAAGCCCTTCTCCCCCATGCTGCTGCAGACAAGGTACCCAAGGCTGGATCCAGCCTTGTGCATGGACAACAGCCATCAGTCCTGCCTCAGGGTGCTCTTCTCTCCAGAGAAAGTTTTAGGGCTGAGAAAAACCACTTCCCCAAAAGCATCGCTGTTGTTTCACCATTGGAAGGGCTGAAGGCCTTGCAAAGACCAGGCAGGGTCATTTTATGTTACTGGGGGAGAAGGGGGAGCTGAAGCCTGTAGAAGGAGGGCTCTAACCAGCCTGGGATGCAGCTCCACTTGGCTTTTGGGGCATGCTTTCTGCATGCTCAGAGGATGGAGAGCTTTGAGGGCTCAGTGCAGCCCCTGCTCTTCAAGGAGAGACTGATCCCCCAAGACCCATTTCCCTGCCCCTTGCTCCAAACCCCAAAACTTACGATTTTGTGAGTTTTCCATGAGGTTTTTTGCAGTCAGAAATTCATATGGTTTTAACAGCCTCGCTAGTGAGATAACTGCATGATCCCGGTTGGGGCTTGCGGTGTCCGCTGCCTTCTGCAGCAACACAAGCAGAGGTGGAGCATGCATTGTGCAAAAGCATCTCCATCACCAGCTCCTGTGCCTCAGTTTTGGGCTGGAAGATGGAGAAAACAAACCCCATCGCCTCTCATTGCAGGGTTTTTTGGTTTGGGGCTGGTTTGGCTCTGTCCCTGCTCTATCCCTCCTCCCTGCACACCTCGGTGCCTTTCTCCATGTGCTCCAGCCATAAATGCAACGGCACGGTCAGAGTCTTGCTATTATTCACCATTATTAACTGAGTAACCAGTCTGCTTGTTTGACTCACCCACTGCTCCCTGCACACAGGCTTTGCAGCAGGAACTATGCTGTGAATCAATACACTTCATTCAGATACTAGTCATTGGCATGAACAATTTAAGCTGTTCTCTGGAGCTGGGACCCACTGGTGCTGGCAGCCTCAGAGAAAGCACCTGAGCACACATCCAAGCTCAGCAGCTCCTAATAGAGCACTGCCGGGAATTGCTGCTGCACACCCATCCCAATGAGCTGCCTAATTGACTGCTTAATGGCTTGTTTTACGGCAACGCCTCTAACTGTCCTCACACTGGGTTTTAAAGCTCTCTATACAAGCCTGGCTCCAGGTATGTTCCTGGGAGCAATGAGGAAGGGACATGGGTGCTGTACCTTGTGTTCCTAACTTGGAGGCTGCTGCAGCAGCTCCATGTCCACCCTGCAGTCCCCAGGGCCAGGAGTGGATGGTTTTGTCTGGATGTCTGTATCCAGGCATGTGTTAAAGCAGGGCTGCAGCTTGCTTTCCTGGGTGAACACTTGAGCAAACTCAGTATTATGTATAAGTGATGCTTTACTGCATCCAAACAACAGGGAGTTTGGACTCAGTCACGATACAGCAGCTAAAGGAGACCCAGGAGATGGGTGGGAAAACTTCACCTTTATACATGACCTTTCCCTTCACACTAAGTGTGTTCAGGGGATGCACCCTAGAAAGGAGATATCTTTTCTCTGCCTTCACACAGCTTTTTCGGTCCTGGTGCCAGAGTTGCTCCCAATTCACTCCCAAAGCAGAGGAAAAGAGAGCGCTTCACATTTACGAAGTTAAAGGGGGACCGAGTTCACTGAAGGGATGGACTGAGAGTGAGAAGGATGGCAAAGCACCCAGCTGCCAGAGCCAGAGGGACCTCTGTCCCCGCTGTCCCCTCCATGCATGGGGGGGCACTTGGAGCTCCTGGCGCCCGTCTTTGCTCCATCCAGGTCACACCAAGCCACATGATCTGCGGGGTCAGAGCAGCAACAACAACAGGAACAATCTGTGGGAGAGGAACTTAGGATGAGCCCAACTTCTCTAAAAGTATAAAAAGACCCCGGGGGCCGCAAAAGGCACCAACTCACACGTCCCCCCCCTCCAGCCCTGACGGTTGGGAGCCGGCGTTGTCCCGGCGTTGTGCAATACCAGTTCTGTGCACTCGGCATCAGCTCGCCTGCCCTCCCAGGAAAGGAAACGCAACCCCACCGGTGCGTGAAGGTCCTTCGCAAGAGAGCAAACGGCTCTGATCAGCATCCGTCCTCCCAGGGGCTGATGACCCCATGGAGGGAGTGATTTACCCTGAAAAATCCCACCCCAAATCCAATTAAAGAGCATCAGGGAAGGGAACTCTAAGGAGCATCACTGCATCCTACCAAAGGATGCTCGTGCAGCTCAAATCAGGAGCAGGGCCAATTAATTCAAAGTGAAACAGATTTTCAGCATCTTGCTGGGTAGTTATTCACTAAGCACAGCTACATCAAAGTGCATGGCACTTTTGGGCTCCTATTCCCATTGATTTCTTCTTTTCCCTGGATTTATTGTTGTTTCTACTTGCTGGCTCGAGCCAGCCAGGGGAGGATGTATCCTTGATACACCATGGCTTTTGCAGCAGCAATAGGCATGCACCCTGAAGAAAGGCATTTAGACAAGGACATTTTAAAGCCTATTTTCGGCTTGAGGAAACACTAGCTCTGTCTGAAACCTTCCAAATGACAGAAAGAGACCCAGTGAAAATGAAGGCAGAGTTTGTCAGGGGCCCCTGCTCTCGACCAGCAGAAAGAAAGGCAGATCTTGCACACAAGTCTATTTTCAAGCCAGATCTGGTGGCACCCCCCAGGAGATGGGTCAGATGCTGTGACCATCATCAGGTGCATCTATTGATGCTTGTGGATTGTGAGCTGGGAAAAAATACCCCCCCACGTATAAAACCTTGCTTCAGCTGCATCCTTTGGCCACCATTGCCTGCAAGTCAGTGATAGAAACCATGCATGTTGTGACATTTTCTCCTACCCTAGAGGAAAACATTTTCTGATTGGAGAGAGGGGAATAACAGAGGGGAAAATTGGATTTAAATTCTGAGTACTTCTGACTGCTAGGAAAATGGTTTTTAGTATTAAGGCAAACTGATGAGACCAGTGATGAGGAAAACTCGGAACATGATGAGATTTAAAACTGTAGCCCCATGGCCACTTGCAAAGCAGCTGCGGCTTATGTGTTCAGTATTTATTCTAATGAACCAGGACCTAAAATTCCAGGAATTTTCTTTTTTTAACTTATAGGAAAGGAGGAAGAAACAAACTGAGATGCTGCTTTTGTACTAAAAAAAGCCCTGTTTAGAGAAGGACATCTGCAGCTTTGAATGTCAAGGTCTTCAGTGTTTGGGCTGTTTTCCTTCAAATGTCACCTCCTGATGCTGGGAGAGGTAGGAAGACCAGAAAAGACTGTGACAGACTGCAGCCATCCCCTTGTTCCCTTAGAAATGCTTGTTCACCTGGAGGGGCTGCAATGAAATGGAAAGGAAATCTCACTTTCAACCTGCAGTGCAGGGATGAGGACACCCCTGAGCCTGCATTCCCAGTTTGGGATCCCTGTGTGGTGGATCTGGACTGGTCCCAGATGCTTGAGGCCTTCTGGGGACATGGGAGCGGCCGAGAAGTCTGACAGGCCATTCATAAAACTTCTGGGAGAGTATTTGTGAAAGCCAAGCACATTCCATCCCCACCCCCAGCATCGAATAAGTGACCTTTGTCTTGTCTTTTATTTTCACTTTCGAGCTGTTGCTTTCCAGCGGTCAAGCAGTTTAAGAACCTTGGCAGAATTAAAGAGGCATGATTAATCCTCCCAGCTATTTTATCTTGCTGGCCACCAGGTCATCTTGCTTTTGACAGGGTCAGTAATTATGCACAAAATCAAAACGTTCCAAAACGCCACAAGTCAGACCTTGGAGAACCCAGGCAACTTGTGTTCAAAAGCACAGTCTTTGCAAAAAAAAAAAATACCCTTTTGTGTCTCAGTCTCTCCATTTGGAGGGTGTCTGCAGTTCTTGTTTTTCAAAAAAAGGAAGAATGATTCTGTTGTAACAACAGGGCTCCAGGAGCTGGAGACTTGTGGGGGGAAAAAACCCAAGTGTTGTACAACTCATCCTAAAGCGGTGAGAAACCACCTGCGCTTCCCTCTGGTTTTGTTGAACCAGCTCTGTAATAAGGTACCTTTGCTTTGCTTCTTGAATATGGTTTGTTTCATAAGATTATATCTACCTGGGGTAAAGAGTGTCCAAGTCGGGCTACAAACCTCCATTAGCCACTGTCATTTAGTCCTCGATTATTTAATCCTTGTAGTAGGATGTGGCATCTCTTATCAGGGCTCAGTGTGACCATCGCCTCCCCTGCGCACTGACAGCAGCAACCTCCCAGTCCGGAGTTAAACATTAATGAGCTGCCATGATGCTGGATTACCAGAAATCTGTGGAGCTAAGGTCATCTTTAGGGGCAATGATTAGGTTTACTTTCAATATCTCCAGGATACGGTGGGTCAAGGCTTGGAGGGAAGACTCATGTGGATGTCAACATGGGTGAGGTCTCTGTTGGCTAACATCAAGACTTCACCAGACTTCTTGCTTCAGTCTTGTGATCCAGTGGCTGCTTCCCTCCAGATGTTTAATGGAAAAAGCAAGAGAGACAGGGAGAAGGCTCTGTTTCTGAAAGCCCTTTCAGTGCTGCTTCTATTACTGTTAATGGGGTAGCACATGGTATTCTTGTCGTTCACATGAACCTCTTCAGATGTTGGCTTCAGCTGAAGGGATGTGTGGCAGTGAGCTCCCTGGTCTAATTACCTCTGCCAAGCAAAAGTACTGCCTTCTTTTTTTTTTGGGGGGGCGGGGGAGGGAATTCAATTTCTCATCTATTCCTTTAATCTAATGGCTCCTTGTGCTTGGAGCACAAGCCATGAAAACAGCTCTTAATCTATCTCCTTCCTCCCACCAATTATTTAATACCTGGATTTTATTCCTTCTCATTTGTCTTTCTAACTACCTTAATTCTTCCAGTTTCTCTCATCAGCGTTTTCCCAAGCTCTTTATTGTTTTCTGATTGCTGCAATTCTGCAATATCTTTTGGCACTAAAGCAAAGCTCCCCAGAGGAAGAGGCTCATGAATTTATACAGCGACATTACACAGGTTTTTCAGATGAGTCTTGGGGCTGATTCGGATGCCCAGAAATGCTCCTTCTGTTCCTACCTCTCCTGTCACTGCAATCCTTTAATGAGCAGATACATAGAAATTAGAAAGTAGAAAGTGCATAAGTGGTTTGCTCAGGAACTCTTGGTGTGAAGAGTCATGAAAGCATGCTTTGAGCATTTTGGAGCTTGATCTGCTCCATCTTTCTGCACTCTCTACACCTCTGAGACGGCAGGGCATTTCTCTCTTCATTTGTCATGACAAGAGTTTCAGCCTGGGAGGAAATTTTCCCCATGGTACTAATTTCTTCTTCTTGCTACTGAAGCACACTTGTTCCTGAAACTTCCCATGTTCTAATTTTACATGATGGGGCTGTCAGAAGCAGCACATGAGAGAAATGAGATCTCCGCAGCTTTGGGGTGACTGTGCTGCCTTAGAAGGGGTGATGAAAGTCAGAGGCTGTTCCCCTGCTCGTTAATACCAAATTTCCTACCTTCATCGAGGGGGTTTATGTGATAAAGACTCAACATGGTCCCAATGTGATATTCCTTAAATCCTCTTTAAGCGACACCACTTGCTTTTTCTTGCTCGGCCAAGGAATCTACCTTCTAACCAAATACCTGAATATGCTCATGTGAAGACATGTGTCCTAAGTATGATTAGTGTGAGGAAATACATTGGGGTGCTGGAATAAACATGTTCCCTGGGAGCTTATTTATCTTACCGGGCTGCCCCAGACTGAAGTTTGGGTGAGACGGGAGCCAAATGTTGCTCTAAGTTTGCTTCAAGCAGCCTTTTTTTATCTCTTCCAGTAACTTGCTTCTCTTTCTGCTGAGAGTGGAATTAAAAGAGTCACAAATCATGACTAGAGATTCCGCTTGTGAAATATTCTGCACCATTTGAAGGGCAAGAACATGCAGCTGCATGGTAAGTACCGGTGGGTGGATTGAGATGTATGCACCCACGTCAGGATCTGGTGCAGTTGCACTGATCAGAGATCAAGGTTTGGGCCCTTGATTCTTCATGACAGCTTCTGCTAGCTCATCCCACTGGAAAAGACCCAATAATTGCAAATCGTGCCGCTGGTGAGAACAAAAGCTGGTGCTCCCTAAAGGTCCCCCAGGAAGGATGCTCAAGGTCAGAGTGGGAAGGTGGTTTCCTTTATGGCTTGTTAGTTACATGTCTTATCTGTCTCCTCTCAGCTGCTGGATAAGATGGGCAAAGACTAATGTGTAATTACGTGGTTGGTAAGCAGGAGGAGCTCAGAAAAAACATGTGAAGATCCAAACATCTTCAGTTCTGGGAAGGTTTGGGTTGGCACCTAGAGGTGGGGTTTCACCTCTGGGGTATGTCAGCCAGGATCTGCAGTGTGAATTTGGAAACGAATCTCAGATCAGGGTTTGGTCACGAATTGATCAATATGGGCATGAGGTGTTGCAGTCCCGAGTCACCTCAAAGGCTGAAGACTGCAAATGTTGTCTACTACCCATGAACATAAACCAGTGCCAATCTGCTCCCATAACTATAGGTTGGAGAAGACCTTCTCTCAGCTCGACAGAGGTCTCTCGTTTTCCTCACATGTCAGTTGGAGAACAAGAGCAACATGGGTCCAACCCATTGCCAAGCCTTTGAACTCTTCCCAGAACCACAGCCTGTATCACTCATGGTGTCCACTACTCTGTTCCTGGGCCTCAATTAGCTGGCTTTCCTCAGCACAGGCGGTTGGGGTGTCTGAACACATACTCTGATGCTCTACGCATCTCACCATCTCAGATGCCTGGCAGGACTCCATTTCTTTGAGCCCACAGACATCATCACCTTCTGTCCGATGAGTTTTTTCCCCTTTGCTGTCCCTGCGGTGTGTTGACGGGAGCAGATCACGGGACAATCCATCATGTGGAACCAACCGACCGCATCTCGATGGGTCTGTTCTCACCTTGTTTTTCACTTTGGAGAGGCCAGATTATGACCATAAAAGGGAAGAACGGAATATTGGGTGAGGAGCTCAGCTCCGATTGGCTCAGCACCGGTTCTTGACGGTTTCAGGGGAAATAACCAGGTCGAAGTAATTTTTGGGCCGAGAATAAAAACAATGCAACAAAACAGTGTGGTTCACCATTGAAACCAAGGCAGGACTTTCGGTGTTGGTGCCGCCAGTTGTTCTTGGTTCCACCTGCGTGAAACTGAAGCAGGGCCCTCACTTCCACGTGGGCACAGTGGCTTAGCCACACAGAGCTCCTGGTTCCCATCTCTGCAGCCATGACCAGCTGATGTCACCTAGGGCAGCGTTGCCTGGAGGTGAATTGGAAGGATCTGGTAGCCAGGTTGGCTGGGGACCAGAACTGCAACCACCTCCTGTCAACCCATCTCTGTATCCAAGACCAGCTGATGCCAGCTAGGGTAACATCTGGATGTGAATTGGAAGGATCTGGTGATCGTGTTGGCCAGAAACCAGAACTGCAACCACCTCCCATCAATTGCAATCCTTAGGTTAGGGGTGCCCATCATTAGGTTAGGGGTGCCCAAAGACCAGCTTCTTGTCATTGGGTATCTGTATATCCATGTCTAAAACCAGCAGAACAGAGTCCCTTCATGCCTGAACATCTCTTCTGCCCAACCCCTGTTAGGCTGCTTGCATGGTTAAGCCCAGGACTTTAATCTCTTAAGACAGTCACCCAAAAAGTGCCACCAGCTCTGAGTTACGACACTTCATAAATACAATAAAAGAGGCCGAAAGGGTTTCCTGGAAACTCTGGCAGATGTTGGCAGCAATCAAAGTTCCTGTAAGCTGTAAAGGCATTTTCCTATTTAATGGTTAGCCTGAGAAATCTGACAGCTGAAATAGGGTATTTGTGTGCAGGAGCTGAGGAATCAGCTTCAGCCCTTCTGGGAAGGCCGCACCCAGGTAAATTCTTCCCTCATTGTCCTCGTCCAATAAGAACAAGATGGTTTTATGGTTAATGTTGTTCTTGCAGTCGGAAATGAGCTCTTGTCACCGAGCCGATGACAACCTTCTGCCTTGCATTGTGTGCTCAGGGTGGCAGTGCAATGGGAGGGCGAACCCAACCACCTGCAAAATGAAGCAGCAGCCTGGCCTCTGTGCTGGAGGATGTTTGCATTAATCACCTCCCTGAAGAAGCGAGTCTGGCAGCCTTTGGTTCCTTCCTTAAAATGAAGTGGGGTGTCGGTCCCCCTCAATGACAGCATCAGGTTGATCTCCTGCTCCTTTGGCAAGTCCGTCCAAGCCCAGGGGAGATGCGCCTTGCACAGATGCTGCATCCTGCTCTTTTCACCCCTTTCCTCAACTTTCCACCCCACTCCTCCTTACAACTACCCTTCCCTCCCAGTCTCCCCACCTCCTCCTGGGCACCTCGTTTTGGGTAGGCACTGGCAACACTGTTCCTACACCATCACCCCACCTCTCCCTCTCCATAAGGCCCCTTCCTCTGCTCTTGCCCCAGTCCCAGGTACCTTTTGCTCTCCCGTGGTAGCAATGCCCTGGTTCTTCTCACTCCACCACCCGCTACAACTTCTCTGCCTGTTACCACTGCAGCTATTTCTTCAGCGGTGACCGCAGTGGTGAGCCCCGGGACCTATCGCAGCATCGCAAGCCATGGAGCTTGGCTCCACAAAACCAGAGGGGAACCACAGTGCCTTACTCATTGGCACCAGAGTGATGCTATCCCATCGCCTCCTTCCAGGTGGGCAGTGGTTTGGGGAGAGGGGGAAGAGGTGGCTGTGCTCATATCAGGGCACTGTGCCTGCTCCAGGGGGTTGGCTTCCTCCATGGCCATCAACCCAACATCTTGGTGCTTCTCCAAAACCAGCCTGGGCTGCAAAAGCTAAAGGCTGGTTAAAGCCTCTTTTGCAAGGCAGGGATGGAGGTGGTGGTTGAAGGTTTGTTATCAGTGTGCTTCTAGGTAATGTTGGTGGTAAAGTAGAGCTGAGAACTGCAGCAGGGACCTGGGTAGAGACAACCCGACCAAAGTCTGTGCAGTGGTTTGCTGCTTTGCTGCATTTTAGAACGTAGATTGAATCATCAGGTCTTTGGGTCTAAACTATGTTCTTCTGCAATCTACATGAAAAAAATTGCTGGAAATACAGCTTAAGCACTATGGGTATTTCAGACATACCCCTGTCCTCACAAAACGTCCCCAGAGCAGAGCTGTCCCCATTGCACAGTGAACAGAGGCCAGGGGACATGGGAGGATTTACCAAGGCTGCAAAGGAAGCCTGCAGCAGAAGCACAGTGAATCCACCTCCAGCTCCTGCCCTAAGTAGGCCCTAGTCTCTCAGACCACAGGTTTCCTTTCCAGCCCTTTGGTCCTAACCCCAAACCAGCCTGCAGAGAGAAAGAGGGAGTTGCACAAACACCTTGACTGTATTTCAAAGAACCCCCATGAGCATTGTTGGGTGCCTCTGGGATGCTGGTAAGCCCAAGTACCAGGCACAGCCTGGATGCTGTGCTCAAAGCAGCCAGGGAGAGTAAACCAGAAGCTTTTAAGGATAATTAAGACCTTTCAAAGGACAGTATCCCTTATCAAAGGGTCACTTCTCCACAGCAGGATAGGGCACTGCCACCATGCTGGGCTACACGCTTCAGACAAAGCCGAGAAAGATGAAGCTGGGAGAAATACAACAGGCAAATGAGCACTGAAAAAAAGAATAATTAAAAAAAATAGAAGCTTTAACTACATGACAGCTTGGTTGAGACAGTGTTCCTGTATTTGCTTAGCTGAGGGCTATCTTTATAAGTCCGTGCTACCAGATGTTCCTGCATTTGCATGCGGGGTGAAAGGAAGGATGCTCAGCGGGTCCCAGGGGTTCTGGCTCGGTGCTCCAGCCAGATGGCGATTGCCACCCAGTGGCTGCACACACTGTGCTGCCTTCCTGCCTTGCAAACTCCCTGAGAATAAAGCCTTGCTTCTGCAAGCACGGATCTGGCAGCTGAAGCTGTTGCTTTTCCCCTCTTTAGCAATGGTGAAGCCTGAGGCACAGCGGTTCTCTGCTCCTCTTTCCCAGCCAAGGTGGTTTGACTGTGTATGGGAGATGCAAACCAGCTTTCTTTAGTGCTAAGGCACCATTGCTGCTGAGCAGCTGAGTTTGCTGAGCTCTGCACACCTTTCTGATACACCTTGGTCCATACACTGACTAAGGCACTACACAGGGTGACAGACCCCATCCTCAAACCCCTCACACCATCAGCACAGCACAGACCTGGGAGAAACACTCTCACATCTCCAGGACCCTTTTCCCCTCCCTGAGCTTGTTCCTTCGGTCATAACAAACAGTAAATCTGGAGGCAGTTTCTTATTCTCTGTTTGCTCTAAGTTTCCATCACAGAACACACAGAGACACACCAGCCATGAGGGTCCTGCAGGGATCTGGGCTTAGATGGCTTTCCAGCTAATCCCTCCCAGGCTGGGACACATTTTCTGCTATTGCTGATTTTCTGCTTACAGTGTGAACAGCAAAACCCCCTCCAGCCATTGCATTCATCTGATTAAACAACCCTAGTGATCTTTTCCAGGTACATTTCATATTTTTGCATTAACGTTGCCTATACAAGGCATAGTGAGCAAAACCAATCATACCTATTGTCTACAATTCTACTCCAAAAGCAAGCTTTCTTGACCTTATTTCCATTACTTATACAGCAAACAAGCCTCACCTTTACATTACACCTCCCCACCATGCTAATTTGACCACAGTCCCTTTAAATTTAGCAGGGCACACCCTGCTATGGTTAATGAGACTAATTAGGAATAGGGAGAAAGTGCCTTTACTGCAGCATGAGTTTTGTGGGTTTTTTTCCTGATGTTTCAGCAGTTGGAGCAGGCTGTGTAACCTTTATGGTCGGGTTGTATGTGTTTGTGGAGGGAGACGAAGGGGCTGAGCCACTTGGTTGTTCCTTTTTGCTTGTAGTGCTGCTGGAGCTGTTAGGCTAGCATATTCCCTGAATTTCATTCTCACTGCATCCCTTAGAAATGTTTTGAGTAGGTTGTTCCTAAGCTATAGCTGCCTGAGCCTGGGGAGAGCTCCATCAGAGTTAATGGCTGCTAGCAGATTTTCTCTAAGGCTTGCTATTGAGCATAAATTACCTGATCCCAAAGATGTGGGGAGATAATTATGTCTTCAGAAGCCCTTCTAGCAAGCTTAGGCGATGACTGGCGGGGATGCTGCAAGTGCTTAGAATCTCTATCTCCCTTTGCAGCTGGAGAGGTAGCACTGCTGCTCCCCTTGCCTTGCTAGTGCCTGCCCATCATGTGGGGCACGTATGTCCCCTCTCCTTTGCTCTGTTGCCTTCCTTGAGCGTTTTGTGCTTAGAAAATCTCATGAGGCAGATCTACACAGAGAGCAGAGACCGTGTTTGGGGATAAATCCTGCTGCAGTCTGTT
This sequence comes from Nestor notabilis, assembly GCF_000696875.1. Lineage (NCBI taxonomy): Eukaryota > Metazoa > Chordata > Aves > Psittaciformes > Psittacidae > Nestor > Nestor notabilis. Next base: position 38,951 of record NW_009914738.1, read on the forward strand.
AGTGTTCTGGGAGCTGGAGGAGATGGGTGTTGCACTGAGCTCCCTTCCCTGCTCCATCAGGAGAAAATGAGAATCACAGAATGTTTTGGATTGGAAAGGACCCTAAGATCATTCAGTTCCAACCCCCTGCCATGGGCAAGGGCACCTCACACTGGGCCATGCCACCCAAGGCTCTGTCCAACCTGGCCTTGAACACTGCCAGGGATGGAGCATTTACCACTTCTCTGGGCACCCTGTGCCAGTGCCTCAGCACCCTCACAGGGAAGAGCTTCTGCCTTGTATCTAACCTGAACTTCCCCTGTTCGAATTTAAACCCATCAGCCCTTGTCCTATCACTCCAGTCCCTGATGAAGGTCCCTCTCCAGCACCCTTGTAGTCCCTTCAGACACTGGAAGCTGCTCTGAGGTCTCCACGCAGCTTCTCTTCTCCAGGCTGAACAGCCCCAATGTTCTCAGCCTGTCTCCATATGGGAGGTGCTCCAGCCCCTGATCAGTCCCACTAGGGCTGCTTAGTCACTGACCTCCTCCTTCACCAAAGCAAACTTGTGATTGAACAGGAGTATTCCTATTTTAGGTGTAATCTGGGAGGACCTACATGCTCTGAGAGGGTTTGCACTGGGAGTTCAGCTCCCAAAGCACACAGCTTAACCTGAAATCTCTTCCCAGCCTCCAGCTTGCACGAATTACCTGGTGCTTTTGCAAGGGGAAAAATCCCGGTACTGGTTGTTCCAGTGTTAATTGCAGACTAATCCCAGTACTAGCTGTTCCAGCACTAATTGCTGACTGGCTCTGAAGCTGCTTGGGCACCTGAGGGCAACACTGCCTAAGTATTTAATCCACTAAGCCCTGTGTCCTGCAGCAGAGCTGATCCTCTTCTGCAGAAGAGCATTCGTGGGAACTGCTAAACTTTCTCTTGGTGGAAAACTCCTTCCCTGTTGCTCCTTCATGTCAGCATTTAGTTTACACTCGGTTCATCTGAGGGAACAAAAAAGCAGCAGCTCCAAACCATTTCCTCTTTCTGTGAGATGCGCTGCTGAGCCAGGAGACAAACACAGCTTGTTGGGTTTGGCACAGCTCTGACCATGCATCTCCTTCTGGTTTGGTTTAGCTGTGTTTGTGTGGGGTGAAATCTGCCCTTTGGTTATCTAATAGCCTGGGGTTGCTCTAAATTCTGCTGTGCTGAGAGCCAGAGTGTTGGCATGGAAGTGGAAATCTGCCCTGCAGCTTCCGGCAACCATCTTGTGTGGGATTGGTCGTCCATAGATGTGAATGCTCTTTGGAGGGAGTTTAGGGTCAACTACGGGTGCTGTGGGGCAGGTAGGACAAGTCCCAAGTGCTGTGTATGTTGCCTGGGGAGATGGAGGTGAGGTTGTAGCAGAGGGAGGCTTAGACCAGCTGGTAGATGTCTGTTAGTGGTGCCTACCTAAATTGGGACCAAAGCAGGCAAAGACTGGTCTGTGCACACACATGGGTAATCCTTGCTGGAACCCTTCATCTGAAGAAGGGTTTGATCTCACTGGGACCCAACCATGGGATGCAACCCGTGTTTGTTGCATCCCATGAGATGCTCCTTCTCACCTCCATGAGATCCTAAGAGAGCTCCTGCATGAAACCTCCATGCTAAAGCTAACGCATAGCAATGCTTAAAACAGACAATGAGCTGCGGCCAAAGCTGGGTGAAAAGAAGCAGAAAAGTGGAGGGAGGAAATCATGAAGGCATCAAACTCAGCTTGGGTATGTATCTTGGGACGTATCTTCCAAAAAGGGCTGCCAAAAGCTTTATGGGCACAGTGCTGGCTGAAAACAGGATGGACCGTCCACCTCAGGTCTTTTCTGATGCTCATGTGCAGGAAGATGACCTTGCACACTGTATGCAAGAGGGTGATAATGTGGTATCCTGGCCCCATCACTAGATTTTCCTTCTCACATGGACAAAATCCCACTCCTAATAACTGCTAGGACCACTGCATGCTTGATGCCAGCCTTGGTTGCTCCTTTGCCCAGGAGCCTGGGAAGGAATCTCTGCTGGGATCTGCACAAGTTGCAAGCTACATGTAAGCTTGTTAGGTTAATACATGCGTGATTGCTGCTGATGTAGCACAGGCCTCACAACACAGGCATCCTCAGCCTCATGGGCCAAGACTCGGGCTATGAGAAGCAGAGGAGAAGGGGCTGAGATGCAGAGCAAGAGCCCTGAAGGTGGACCAGGCTCTCCAAGGAGGAGTTTGGGACAGGGTGAACACTGGGGAGCCCCCCTCTTCCCAGACAGGGAGATAACCCTGTGAGGCTAAGGCAGGCTTCTTGAAAACCCCAGAGGTCACACGGGAAAGCTGCAGTGGAAAGAAGAGAGCACAGCCATGGGTTCGCATCAGGAGTCCTGACGCATCCTTTCTCCCTGGAGACATGGCTCCTGCAGGATCTGGTGCTCCAGAGACCAGGACACTTGGGTTCGAGGAGCTGATCCTGCCAAAAATAACCTTTCCAAAGAGACCAATGACTCTTTTCGGCTGGATCAAGTCCCCCGGGGGCTCAGAGCAGGCACAGGGTGGGAATGTGCTACAGAAGGGATCTGCCTCAACCCAAATTCAACTCAATGCCTTCAACTGCCAAGAAACTACATTTGAAGAAGTTGGCTTTCCTCTTTTTGAGATTTGCTCCAAAACTCTCTTCTAGGTCTGTACCTTAGAGCTGGATAGAAACCAGCCATCTTTAGGTAGGAAGGCAAGGGGCTACGTGCAGGCACAGAGTGAGCCCTGCTTTGGGTGACCTGCTCAAGCTTCTCTTGGAATGAATCTCCCGCTTTTAGACCCCAGATTAAAGTGGGCCTTCATTCAGATTGATGAGCCCCTTCACAACTGAGAGTCTTTGAATCCCTTTTGAATTTTCTGAGCCAGAATATTGAGCAGTGCTATAACAGATGGATGATTAAACGTGATGATTTAGGTGATTATTTTATTTGCCTTGGAAGGCAAAAACCTCACAGTTTCTGTGGGAGTTCCTTGTCAAGATTAAATCATATTTTTCTCACTTATTGTCCATTAGATGCACAATATTAGGATGCTACATAAGCACCAAGCGGTACCTTTCGGCAGCCATCAAGTTCAAGGGAAGGAGCAGCAAGGCTGTGCCATTTGCCTGGAGTTAAGCTTTGGGTGATCTCCTGTCTTGTTAGATAAATAGCTGTCATGAAATAAGGTCAGCTCCTAATGACCTCTCTCAGGGCTGCACTAATTCAGCTGTTTCTGCACTCTTCTGGGAGTGTATTTTAGTATCTCAGTTCTTCAGCAAAACACACCCGCCGAAGCACATGGAGCACACTAAGAACTGTTTGAAGGCACTGGGCACTGCAAATGGGCCACCCAAATTAGCAGCCTCTACTAGGCAGCTGTGCTGGGAGGGATTTTGCACAGATCTCAGCTGGAGGAGATGTTGCCCTCGCAGCTGAGCAGCAGAAATGTCACCCTGAGTGCTAATGAGAAAGCAGAAACGCAGCTTTTTCCCCTAAATCAGCCTAGAGAAGGCACTCTGCGGTTTCAAAATCTAACCTTTTATCAAACTTCCTTAAAAATTTAACTTATTCCTTCACTGAGCTCTTCCTTTCCCGACGGCGAGAGGGGAAGTGGAACCATTTACCCGTATTGATTTTAAACTATCTGGTTTTATTCCAGACTGTTTTACAGAGCTTCAGAAAAATGCAGTATGTAGATGTAAAGCTGAATGGTTAAGAAACAGCTTTTGCATCTAACTTTTTATACTTTTTCTCTGGCTGATCTATATATCATATATTCATGTGATAGACAGATAGATCACCTATCATTCAATTGCATGTTGAATGGCTATGTAACAAGTCGTCCAGCCTAGCAGCTATTCTAGATACCTTAATACAGATTACACCGTCTTTTTTAATGTGTTCCCTTGTTCTTGAGACCCTATTAAGAATGGTGGTATTTAGATTTCTTTTCTAGACATAACTGCACTGTATTTTGTATATGCATGCCTTAACATAAACCAGCACATCTATATAGTAGGTATGAATAGTACTTTTTATAAATATATAAAGCTTTAAAAATAAATGTCCCAGCTAAAACCCATCCCAAATCAAATTGATCTGGAGAATAAATGAAGGCAAAAGCCTGAATTTTCCTTCTTACTGCCCATGGTGCCCTCTTTAAATGGCCAGTTACACACTTCTCAGCAGCTCCATAGTTATTTTTTCCTTACAGAAAGTCTCAATGCAGCTGAAAGATGCATTTCTCAATGCTATTCCTCTGTTCCCACTTGCCCTGGCTTGCTTTTATCAAAGGGACTTGCAGTTTTACCACTTGGCTGCACGGGTACATCACTTCATAAAAAGTTTAGGAGTGCTGCTGTTTTCCGTGCCTGTATAACCACACATGAGCAATGCTTAGTGTGAGCTGGATCTCAAAGCACTCTCCATTCCT
>NW_009914738.1:43422-48039 GCF_000696875.1 Nestor notabilis
GTGTGGCTGATTCTTGGTGACTTTTCTCTGAGCAGTAAGGAATAGGAGGAAACAGTGATATGAGATGGGGCCAAGATGGGGCTCAGCTAAACCGAGACTTCTCCATGGAGGGTCTGCAGTGACCAGGGAAAGGTCCCTGGGTGAGTGATGCTGGTGTGCCTTTGGAGATAGGCAGGATTAGGAGGAGATCTGCTACCCAAAACAGTGCCAGACTAGTCCAGCTCTCCTTCTGACTCTACACAGCTCATGCCAAAGCTTCTCTCTATCATTTGTGCATCAGAAAGATTCCAATCCGGGCTGATCCGGTGGAAATGCCTTGCACAAGGATAACAGAACAGACTCCCCAAAGCACAGCCTGCTTCAGCCTGGAAAGCTCCAGCTGCCCAGAGAGATCCTCGTCCAGCTTCTCTTGGAGACTGCCTCCCTCTAGTGAGAGCGAGAGCGACCCACATGCTGGGCCCTGGCTTTCCTCTTGGGTGCAGTTCTGCATGCATTGGTGCTGCATACATTATCGACAGAGTCTGCATGTCTCTGATGCTGTGCTCTGTGCATGGAGGGTGCTGCACTACATGTGTCAAGGGTGTTGCGTGTCTCCTGGGTGCTGTGAATGTCTTGGATGCTGTGCAGCGCACATCCCGGGTGCTATGCAAGTGTCTTGGGTGCGTATGCTTGGAGACAGGCTTCCAGTGCTGTGCATAACATGAGTGATAGATTACTGGAAGAGAGGAGATTGAGATGAGCTCTGAGGCAGAAGCTCTTCCCTGTGAGGGTGCTGAGGCGCTGGCACAGGGTGCCCAGAGAAGCTGTGGCTGCCCCATCCCTGGCAGTGTTCAAGGCCAGGTTGGACACAGGGGCTTGGAGCACCCTGCTCTAGTGGAAGGTGTCCCTGCCTGGGGCAGGGGGTTGGAACTGGATGAGCTGTAAGGTCCCTTCCAACACAAACTAGTCTGTGATTAACTAGAGCCCCTGAGCTGAGTTTGTGGCAGCTTCTTGCTGCGTGGGGAGCAGTGGTGATGCCTGAGGCAGAAGGGTGGAGCGGGACACGCAGTTCCTGCTCTGGCACAGGATCTGCAAATACACAGATGAACGGGCAGCTGTGAACCGGCAGCCTGAATTTACACTGAATCGGCGCTTTGCGTCAAGTGGCTGCTGTGTTTTTAATCTAATCCTACAGCCCCCAGGCAGGGTTGTTGTGCTGTTGGGTTCTTCCTTTGCCAGCGAGGGTACGATTTCATCAAACAAGCTGTGTAATTTCACCACATCCTCAAGGGCTTGCCTGCAGCTCAGCTCCTCCAGGCTGTCCTTAGCAACCAGCACAGGAAAAATGTAGCTACACTACCACCACCAAAGGGTTTTTGCTACCTGCAAGAGAATCTCCCTGGCAGGGCACAGGCAGTGCATGTCATACTTGTGGTCTTTGCCCTCTCCTGTGTTACAGCAGAGCATCTGCTCCTGGCGTAGTAGCAGCTATTGGCTACGAAGGGTTTGGATGCCATCCTAAATCAGTACCAGGCAGCAGCTCTCGCTGGGGATGTGCAGGAGAGACGCTGTGAGATACAGGCAAGCAGGGCAGAGTGCTACAAGCATCCTCCACTCCTCCATCCTGACCTGCAGGCTCTTGACCCTGCTGTGCAGATGGATGGAGGGGGAAACACTTATTGCCCCAGCAGCAAAGATCATGGCTCATGCTTTTTCCAGCCAGACGAGTTAAGGCTGCTGCAATGAGGCATGTTGCAGAGCCAGAGGGAGATAACAAGATCAACGCTTCCCTTGCTCATCCTTGCAAATAGGTTAATTCCCTTCCCACACAACCAGCGACCCCTCGGGCATCCAGTGTGCTACAAATCACAGCAGTGCTGGGGGCTTTGGTCAGGAGCTGCAACCGGGTCAGTGCCGCTGACATGAGAGCTGCAAATATCCAGCTGGGAAACATATGCAAGGGCAGCAAGCGAGAGCAGAGAGAGGTTGTTTGCAGTCCCTTCTGCCTTGGCAGCTGATGGGGTTTCAGAAGTGAAATGCTGATTTCAATGCCCCAAGTGAAAAGGTGTCAGGCTTATGTCAGGGATGAGCGTGGCAGCGGCTGGCGGCTGGCAGCTGTAAAGGGTCCCTGGGTGATGGAGGAGTGAGAGATCACCCCATGGGTGAGAAATGTGAAGAATGGCAGCAGACTGCAGTGTCTGTTTTGATCACACTTAGGGAAGAAGCAGGATTTATTGCTTGGAAAGCAAAACCTAAATGAGCTGAATGTGCTAGAAAAAGTGGGGTCTGGAGAGAAGTACATGCCAAGCAGTAATGTTGCAGGGTATATGTGTGTCATTTGGCCAGTTAGTGAAAAAATCAATATTGTAGGCCAAGACCAGAACACAGCTTTGCTCTTTTCTGGATTTTGAAGCATGAGATTCTCTCCCCCTCCTTCCAGATCTAGTCCTGTTTCTGCCGTGTGTTGATAAAGGCTGAACATTGATGCTTTTGGGGCTATGCAGAATAGCTCACAGGCACCGAGGCCAAATTGATTTTCCTTAAGGAGATTTGCTTGGAATTCACCAGAACAGGCAATTCCAGGTCTGCTGGGGCACAGGAGCCACCCTGCTATGATTTCTGGGTGCACCCCACCAACAAGATGTGTTAATAATAGCCGCATCCACATCCCGAGGTAGCTTTCCCTCCCAGCCCACCTCTCCCTGCTCATCCCTCCCAGACCTGGGAAGGGATCAACCAAGGCTTTGATTTCAAAGCCTGTTTCCCCTCCTTTCTTCGTTGCCCTTCTTTTTCTTCTTGTTTTACTTCACCCTCCTGCTAAATTTCCTCCCTCCTTGAAGATACATATCTCCTCTCCCTGCTCTTGGGCTTTTATATAGCACCTATTAGCCTGCTACCTACGTGTCCATGAGGGGGAGCACAGATGTACTGCAGCTCCCGGCCTCCCTCTGACTTTCCCCCTCCTCATATCCTCTAAATCCCTCAGGACTCCAGAGGTCTGGAAAGCCGATAGCTACAGCTCCCCTGGGTGCCATATAACAGCAAGGGGGCTGTTTCCACCAAAGGGTCCCTGACACAGAGCCCGGCCCATCCATCAGCTGGGGGACTTTGATTCAGATAGTGATCTGCACAGGGCTCGCCTTCAGTTAAAGGTGAGGGATGGGGTTTATGACTCCAGTTTCCCCCAGACTATTGCCCGTCGGCATCAGAGGGAATGGCATCGGCTCTTATCAGGACTCTCAGCAGAGGTATGGAGTAATGGAGTCTCCTCCTGGGGGGGAGATGAGGGGTGCAGGGAAATTGGGGCAGGTTTCTCTCTTCTCTCCAATAAAATGAAGGATCATAATTGAGCCTGACCTGCTCCTAGACCAAGTGAGGAGATTCCTTTTGACCCATTTTGTTTAAAATTAGGGATAGTTGGGGAAATAGGAGTGAAAATACATGTAAAGGCTGTATTCTAGCATACTCCTATCCTCCTTCCCCTGCCCTTGGTCAGGGCAGACTCCAGCCATGGCCAGTGCCTGCGGTTTTGTCTGCAGGGCAAAACTGGGGTAAGGGATAAATAGAAAGAAATTGGCCATTTTATGAGCAAAGGCAGCATTATGCCTTGCAGCAATGCAAATATCTGCAGTGTTGCTCTGTACATTGGATATTGACTGCACCTCTGAAGGGATTAATGGGGCTGGAGTCAGGGCTGCTCTGTTTGTGATGTCTTAGTGCCCATTGCCTCTCCCCAGGGTGCTTCCTTAGTGCCAGGGCTAGCTGCAGCCCAGTTTTGGGGTGTGCAGCCGAAAACGCACCCCCAGTACAGGGTCTGGTTCCACCTACCCCCCTGCTGCGCACCCAAACCCCTCCGGGTGCATTACAGAGGGATTGGACATATCTTGGGCATCTTCCTATTGGAGATAAACCTTCATCCAAATCCATGATCAGCTTTATAGGGGAGTGTCACCCCAATATTCTGGGCTCAGAGATGCAGTGGTCCAGGTGTGGGGCAGAGCAGCTGCAAAAGAGCTGATGTTCATCCTTATGAGCAGCACCAAACCCTCCTCCGCTGAGCGGTAGCCAGCCACGTTCCCAAACAATATCTGCTGTTATTGCATTAATTACAGTAATCTAATGGGAAATGTAAACAGGAAAGCTCCGGGAGCAGATAAAGGATGCAGGGATGCGAGGCAGGGGCTGACAAGCTCCCTCTGGCGCAAGGAATGGAGTTCAGAGGAAAGTTCATTTTACAGCTAGCGGCTGGCTGCGGCTCAAAGGTGTTAATTGGAGCAGACAGATAGCGGCAGGGACAGTGTCCCCAGCCTTTTCCCCCTTCCCTGGCAATCGCATTCCTACGGCTTGGAAGATCAGCTGCGGAGACCTAACGCCTTCCGTGCATGAGGGGGCCGGGGCGCTGCGCTGCTATGCAAGAGGTTATTACTTAATCAGCCAGGACTTAATCCCACCCAAGCTGTGCTGCCAGACAGCAGGGAAAAGGTGGAAGTGGATGGAGATGGGTCTTAGTGCAAGGCATGAGAGGTGGATGCGCTGGATCGGCAGGACCAGTGAACTCTCTGCTGGGGCTTTAAACCTCTCACCCTGCTCCATTCAGAGCAGAATCCAGCCTGTAGAGCTGCACTTCTTGCTGCATCG